>NW_024802940.1:0-37880 GCF_019175285.1 Sceloporus undulatus | reverse complement strand
GAGAGGGAGTCCCTGTGACTCCTTTCGCTTTCGTTTCCTTCAGAGTCTGGCTTCCACTCCTCCTCCTCCTCCTTCCTCCCTTGTGCTTTTGCAGAAGAAGGAAGAAGAAGGGAAGGAAGGGAAAAAAGGAAGGAAGAATAAGAGGGAGGGAGAACTGAAGAAAAGAAGGAAAAGAAAGGGAGGAAGAGGAAGGGGAGAAAGGAAGAAAGAAAAAAGGAAGGAAGGAAGCTTCTAAAAGGAAATATACAGTGGTGCCTCGGGTTACGAAAGTAATTCGTTCCGCGGCCGCTTTCGTAACCCGAAAAGCCTTCGTAAGCCGAAATGCCATAGGCGCTAATGGGGAAAAGCCGCGATTCCGTGTAAAATAGCGCCGAAAAGCACCAAAAGTTTTTTCGTAACCCGAAAAAACATTCGTAACCCGGAACAATTATTTCTTATGGGATTTTTTCGTATCCCGAAAATTTCGTAACCTGGGTATTTCGTATCCCGAGGTACCACTGTACAGTATGTCTAATGGGATATACTGGGAGATGGGATCCATGTATGTTTCATATGCATCTCATAGACATAGACTGAAGATAATTTAATGCACAATATTTTTAAAATAACGTTGTGCTTCTGCATACTGAGCTTCAGCAAAACCCTGAGACCACTATGCCTTGTATAATTCAATAATTCAGTAATTGATCTAAACCTTCAGGATTTCCAAGTTTCCTTGAGTTGGGGGTCAGACCAGATGCTCTCAGGGTCAGTTTGGGGTTTTGGAAGTCCAGAGAAAGGAGACTCAGACTCTACTCGGGACATTTCTCCTGAGAATGGACTCATGTTTTCAAAAACAGTCATTTCTGGATTTTTGCAACAACAAAAAAGAGGTGGGTATGTGATGCAAAAAGGCAAGAGGCTTCCTTCCAGCCTTGTTTTTTCTCTTTTTTAAAAGACAAATAGAATAAAATACAGTTAGCTGGCCCTTTTTCAGCATGTCAATGGGGATGGAGAGTTCCTGCATGGCAGAATGGGGTTGGACTGGATGGCCCTTCGTGGGGTCTCTTCTACTCTATGTTTTTATGATTAATTAATTAATATATGAAATCAATCTAAGATGATGAATCGTGGCTGTGGAGTCCTATGGCCCTGCTCCAGGCAATGCTAGACTGCAGGCCCCATCATCCAGCAGCACCACAGACTGATGGGAACTGCAGTTTAATAAGGCTGCACACTGCAGAAATAATCCAGTTCGACACTGCTTTAATGCTATGGAAAATCCTGCGATTTGTAGTATGTTGTGCCACCAGAGCTCTCTGACAAAGAAGGTTAAATGTCTCACAAAACTACAATACCCAGATATTGTTGTTGTTGTTATTTTCTTATATCCCGCCCTTCTCCCAATATACAGACTCAAGGTGGTGATTTTCCATAGCATTAATCTATAGTATATCTTTCTACAATGTAGATGGACACCTCCATTACATAATTTGTTGAGGATGCTTTGACTGGGAGTTCCTGCATGGCAGAATGGGGTTGGACTGGATGGCCCTTCTAGGGGTCTCTTCTAACTCTATGATTCCATGATTCTGTAGCACTCTGAGCCTACTGTGATTTTAATAGTTTTTAAATGTATAAAGGTATAAAGTCTTATAATGTAAGCCATGCACTGATGGACTATTGCACTATAATTTTTTATTGATTGATTTTATACCCTGCCTTTCTCCCAAAATAGGATTCTCTTAAAGGGGTTTGTTTAATATAAAAAGAAAGGAACGTATAATGGCTTGGAATTAAAAATTATGATAGATAGATAGATAGATAGATAGATAGATAGATAGATAGATAGATAGGTCTTGGAATTAAAAGGTGTGTGTGTGTGTGTCTCAAAATTAAAAATCCCTCTTGGAAGTGGGAATGAAATGTGTGGATGCAGCCTGGGTTCGTAGCTCAGCTCAGATGTTGGAATACAGTGTCTCAAAGCATGAGCAGAGTGTCTCTGAGCATGAACAGAGTGGCTGCCGCTCATTGCTGGAGCAGCTGCACTTTGCTTTATCGAGCTGAATTTATCTGATGTAAACACCTTCAGAGGAAGGACTCAGTTTGCATCTGCACTGAAAAAATAATCCAGTTTGATGCCACTTTAACTGCCCTTGGCTCCATGTTGTGAAATGCTGGGATTTGTAGTTTGTTGTGGCACCTGACAGATGACTCAACTACAGTTCCCAAGATTCCATTGCACGAAGCCATAACGGAAGTTAAAGTGGTGCCATCGAGGTGTCGAGGGTAAACGCTCGACCCTCTTTTTGTGTCTTGGGGGGGGGGGGCTCTTAGCCTCTCAAAATGGTGGCACTTAGTCTTGACCCCCCCCTTCCCAAAATCCTGGCTACGTCCTTGTACAAAATGTAGGAAAAGAAAGTTGAGAACTTCTAATTATAGTTAATCTATTTCTATCTAGGACCAGAATCTAATTTTATACTTCCACTCAATTTTACTGTTTCTGATAGAATTAGCAATTCTTCTTCACTCCTGCACTGTAAAAATCTATTCTGGAACACTGTCAACCCTCTGGATCAGGCTCTCAGTATAACAAAGGGCTACAGCAGGAAGAAAAGGGAAAGGAAGTCCTTGTTCCAATGGCATTAGATACCAAAGTCCACCACTGGATCTTGTAGATCTTATCTTATATGTAGATAAAAATAGACTGGCATCCTGCTAGTGACATTATGCAAGTGTAAGCCCAGTTTATCCTTTCATACATATTTGTTTTTTTGGTTGTTGTGGAGACTGGACCTCCCCCCCCCTTTGCATCCACTGATAGCCCCCATGGACCCTAATTCCTGGTGGAGAGCTGAGGGGATCAAAGAAACATCTGGCACAGTCTGATGACATCATAAACTGAGACTTCAGAAGGACCTCGATGAAAGGTGTCCTCAATCTGTGTCTGGCTAACCTCAGGCGCTTATCCAATCCTCCTCCTCCCACAGCAACAAAATGGTTGTGTTGTCATGGTGTAATGACGATTCCTGGTGGGTAGTGCCAGGGGAGCCACAGTGGATTTTTGCATGTGGAATTCCTACCTTACGCTTGGTCACATGGACTCTTGTGATAAAGAAAGTGTTTACATTTGTACCTCAGGAAGTGAAAACTATGAAGCAGTATTTACACATTATTTAGGTAAAATTTATTTATTAACAGAGTTAATAAGTCTACACAACTGAAATAATCTCTTTACAAATTTTGCACCATTACTTAAATAATTTAAGTTGGACGGAAAGTATGAGTGATTTTTTTAATGCTCTCTAAATGAAACATTATTCTTTAAGACAGAAGAAAAAACTTTGTAAACAAAAACTGTGTACCTATAAGCATAATATGATCCAAATATTTTGAGTATAGAAACACTAATGCATATATAGGTTTTCTAGTTTTTTTCATTTGCACAACATCAATCAACACTAATTAAATATTCATTTGTGCATGTGGATATTCCCCTTTTACTGGAATAAATGAGGATCATGGTCTTCATGGCAGCACAAATTTACAGAGACTGTGTAATTAAGAGAGAATAATTTTAAATCAGTTAAATTCAATATGTTGATTTTGAACCCCCTTAATCTTGAAATAGGATTAATAAAGTTCAATTTATGTTAAACTTCACCCACACATGTAATAAGGGCCAATCTTACAAAGTGCCTTAGCAGGCCATTTGAACTGGTATGAGAGGTAGGGGATGCTTACCTCTTCCCCCATTGTTTCTCAGTGACACTTATGCCTGAATACTTTTGTGATCAACAAGTTTCAATCTTTACAAGTCTAAAGCAATTGCACTAATGAGAGTGGTTGGGTGTTTTCTCCTCACTACAGCCAAGGGTAGCTTCCTTCCTCTCTCTGATGCAAAGTGGAGATTTGTTACATGTGGCTAAAGCATAATGTGCAGTTTGCCCCAGTGAAGCTCGTTTTCATCTGCCATGGTAATTCACTGTTATTTTATTTACCTACTTTAAAAACAAACAAGTGGAGAAATGCTAATCTATCATGTTTTCTTTACAAGAACCTTGAAAGCAAGGAGTTTAGGTTTAAACGTAAACGTTATCCACTGTACATTCATCAGTCCATTGATGCTTTTAAAAAGGTGTATGTTTTAAACACGTAAAGCTTGCAAAAAGAAGTGGCATTATTAAGTTCAGTCAACTTCTACAAATGTAAGAGACAGAAACTAGGAGACTGGACAACATCCCATCTAAAAACACTAGTTTATTCCCAAATCTGTTTTCCAAAAACTGGCCTCTAGAAAATAAATTGATTCAGTAGTAAAGTTACAAATTGGCTTATTCCAAACACAGCAATTGCTGCTTACACAGTTTGACATTTATATTCTACTTAAAATAAGCCTGTAAAGGGTGAGCATCAGTTTGCTTAGCATTGTGTTGAATGTTGGACTAGGGCTCTTGGAGACCTTGGGCAAATCACATGCTCTCAGCCTCAGAGGAAGGCAAGAGCAAACCCTCTGTGAACAAATCATGCCAAGAAAACCCCATTATAGGGTTGCCTTATGGTTGCCACAAGTCAGAAATTATTTGAAAACATATAGCAATTAGTTTGTGCACAGAGATCAAAAAGAATTCATATATTGTGCTTAATTTTAGTTTCAGTGGATTGCAGGGGACAGCTATTGCAATGTTCTTATTTTTAGCTTGATCAAAACAAAGTATGCCTCAAGGTTTTCATTTTCATTTCTTTCTTTCTTTCTTTTAACAAAGAAATAAATACTTGCTTTCCTTTCTAGGAATGACCACTGTGAAACAACAGCTCATCCTCAATATTTATCATAAAAAGGCTTTAACATCATTTCACTTTCTGAGGTTCTGACAGCTGCTTCACTGTTATGTTTTATCCCTCCTCCTTTACAATCAGATTTCTTCTTCCTCACCATAATTTATTTAGCATTTATTTATTTATGGTATTTATTTATAATTAACTCTGTACAGAGCTGTAACTGTGATTAACCCTCATCCAGGTAGATGGGGCATTTTATGACATAGTTCACATAGTACTAAGCCTGCAAGTTAGCCCTTTTATGACATTGTTACCTGAGTAGTTGTAAATACTGTAATGGCCCCAAGTTTCAGTCTCCTCCCATGTCCAATTTTCTTAACAGACAAAAACAAATATTTTAAACAAATTAAAATGGTATTATGTACAATACTTGCCCCCTCCCCCCCAAAAACACTTTCCCTTTTCTGGAAGAATTGGGAAAAACTGATTACCCAATATTTTCTTTAGGATAAGTGAAAAAAGTATTTCTTTGGAAATACTTGAAAAAGACCATTTATATACTGCCCACAGAGCATTTCTGAAAGCAGTGTGAAAGTATGCAGTTTCCAGAAGCAATCAACCCTAGTCTTTATTTTTGATAGCAAAGGGCAAGATTTGCTAACTTTGTATTAGTTCACTAGAAGTACAATTTCAAAAGGGGGTAGGGAGGAATAGAGGTCAACTTCCAGATCACGCAGGAGATCCACAACAAGACAGTGATTCAGACATACCTCCAGAGCAGGAAAAGGGGACTATGGCACTTCACCTATTGTTAAACTACAACTCCCATCAGCCCTAACTAGCATACCAACATCTGCCAAGCCACAATTCCTTATACTTACACTTAAGAGCCCCCATTCTCTCTTTCTGCATCATGTGTGTGTACAAACACATACACCCTCACACATGCATACCACAATATGAAAACTACTTTCTATATGGATGACAATTAAGGGATAAAGATCCTTTCAACTATCCCTGAGATCAGGCCAGGAGTCTCAGGTCTGAAAGAGACCCAAGACACTTTGTGGTATACAGTATGTCTAAATTTTACTTTGGATAAAATTATTTTCTCCGAACCTGTATGATTTCATCATTATCATTACATCCACTAATAAAAACTTTTGATTTCACAGTGCAAGTTATAGTATTATAGAGTGAGTCTGCATCATCTGAATTTCTGAAATCTGAAATATTCCAAAAACCAAAACTTTTTTTTCCATAAGTGGCTATTAGCTATTGTTAGCTATAAATCCCTCCACAGATTATAGCAGATGGTGGTGGTGTATAAAATCAATCTGCTATTGAAACATATTAGCCATCTCTCCATAGCACTGCGGTTCTGATGTAAGCTTGTGTGGCCTGTAGATGTTTTAAAGCAAACAAACATGTTTTCTCATAGTATGACACTAACATGCTCTTCACAAAAGAGTATTAAATGTTGAATTTTACTTGAAGAAGTTATTACATTTTGTGTTTCTTGGAACAGGGACTTCCCTAGTTGTCGTTCTGTTATATGTTTTACAAATAAAATTAATGTAGAGTTACAGCTCAATAAAGGCCCTTTACTGCAATATAGAAAATAAAATACACAATCAGGAGAGTTTTCCTTAAGGAGAAGGATATACAGCCCTGTTGTTTCAATAAGCAGAACATTTATTGGATTATCTGAATACAGATACACAGCTATAAAAATCAATGAAGGAATTTTACTGGGCACTGGCTCTTTAAGTGATAACAACAGCTGAACATTTCAGTATGTGAATAATTTACAAGATAATTAAATATTAACCAGATTTTTTAAAACCTAAAAACAAAAAAGAAAAGCCACAGCTTGCTATAAGAACAGAAGCCTGAAAATTCAACATTATCTGGCAATACAATCCAGTGTGCGATGAAAATGCTTCTGCTTATAGTAGAAGATAAAGACGATTACAGTAGTTCATCTTTATCTATGGTTTCAATTTCTGTAGTATCAATCAACTGCACTCAGCCACAGTCCGAGAATATAATGTAGCCCCCCCCCACCTATAGTTTTGCTCTCCACAGTTTCAGTAACCTGTGGTCTATCATGGTCTGAAAACATTACATATATAGGGTTCAGTGCTATTAGCAGTTTCAGACATCCATGGGAGGTCTTGGAATTTATTCCCCACAGATAAGGTGGGGCTACTCTAATCTGAAAATGCTCTCTAGCTCAAGAAGGTGGATACACAAACTAAGGAACACAATGAGAATCTAGTAATTATTGTGATCATGTCCAGTATAGAAGTATAATTTTAGTCTTTCTAAAACTTTAGTCTTGAGGAAAACCTCCTCTGAAGCCACTATTTACTTTATGGAAAATCCTGCTGCTGATGTAGGATTCCCCATCCCCCACCCCCAAAAAGCAAATGCTAGCTTCAGAAAAGAGATTTCAAATTTGTCCTCTACACTTACTTCATTCTTGAAAATTATGAGCCCTACCTCAAATTACACTATAGCCATTTTTCAAAACCTGCATGTTTTGTTAAACACAAAGATGCATTTAATGTACGGATATGGCCAATAGATGTTTTTGACCTAAATAACTCTCCTTTTATTATAATGGCTTCAGCAAGGCATCTACCAAAATTTAGCTTTGTATGGTATCTGCCAGTCAATTCCAGTTTGAAAGTTGTAACTACCAACAACCAACCCTGGCACTATGTCACCTCACAGGCTGTTATGTTACTCTCTTCTGTAAGGATCTATTGGCCAGATGTAACCCATCTGCTCTGAGGTCAAATTTGTCTCATCCTACCAAAACAAAAACAAACACAGCTGTTGTCAAACAGTATTAATAAACATCCAATGTTGGATCCAGTGCTGGTACAACATTTACACATCTCCCAGAGAAACAGGACACTGTACATTTTCCACACTTGCACAAGGAAATGTGCCAGATCTCCTTGCCCGGTTATGGGTCTGAAATTGGGTGCAGAGGCCTGGTGGCACAGCAAACAAGTGAGATACTGGTCAAACAGTTACACTCTCATCTACAAATTGCCACCTGTGGAATTGCCCACTATGCCAGCTGGAGGCGTCCTCCCTCTCTACCTGGATCCTGCCTAGGTATGTGGGTGGGAGGGAGTGTTCCAATGGTGTCAAACTGGATCTCAGCCATAGAAAAACTCAATGTTGTGAAGAAATAAACATACATACCCAACATGGCTACAGTCTCGATATGGCAGCACTGAAAATATGCTGCAGAAAGATCTTCTTCCACTAATAAGGACTATTCTACAAAACAAAATAAAGGACATGATATAGGGAAGAAATCTATCAGTTGAATTAAATTCAAAGTCATAATTTTGATTGGCCAAAATTCCACCCACTTTCCTTCCACTGTCGTGTTTTCTACTGTTCTGCTCTAGACTATGGATTTTTTAAAATGTCAAAATTTGTCTGTACCTCTGTATAAACCACACTATGTGGTTCTATCTGACAGTAAGCTAAGGCACTAAAGTACCCTAAATACCTTGAAGACACAAGATCTTATCTTGGAAGCACTGGGATGGGAAACTGCCAGGGGATATCAGAGGCTGTAGGCTAAATTTCAGAGGAAGGCACATGTGTGTGCATGCACACACCCACATCAAATACTAAGAACCTGCAGACTATAGAAGCTGCTGAACACCTGCTCTCCAACCATGTGGTCAGTGCTTTGAAAGAGCATAGTGTTTATCATATCTCTAGTAGATGGAAAGGAGAAAAGTGAGAACTCTGGAGTTGGGCCAATGCAGCGTCCCAACTGTTTTGGACACTGTACCATCTTTATAAGCAAAGTGACAACAAGGAAAAACTTTGTAGCCTATACAAAATGGAAATTAATCTTGTACATTCAGTATCTTTGACACTGAACTAAGCAAGTTGGTAACCCTACTCTTTACATTTAGGCACAACCAGTTAGTGTCAGACACAACCAATGCAGAACAGAGGTTATTAACATGATTATTTAGCCTGTCAGTGTCCCAATGTATTTAATAAAGTTGGTACAGGAGGGAAGAAGGGAAAAGACAACATTAAAACTGTATGACTATGATCATTTTATTCCACATTTTATTTTGTCTACTGACATAAAGACCCAGAAAGGAAACAGTTATTTTCTGTCTCTTTCATTATTTTTAAAGATCTTTGACAAGGCAGCCCAAGGGAAATTACTGATGGGCCAGACAGATGATTTTCTTCTTCTTTTGGCTGAGCACTGTGCCAGCGGTGGTTGAGAAATAAATGGGTCCTCTAAGCCAGAGTTCATAAATGCAACAATAATTGGTGCCTGCTGAGCAGATGACAATGCAACCACTTATACACTAACGGAATCTAACATCAAACAGATGACTTCACTCTATTGTGCTTTCACACAAAAATTACACTAACTACAATACGGAGCAGTAATTAAGTTTACAAGAGCATCTGACATGCCATTCTTTTTGGTGCATGCAGTCTAACTTTGGTGCATGCTAAGATGAGATGTGCAAGGCTTCGAACTGGAACTGCAAGTGGAGCTGGGAGCAAGATGCCTTCTTTAGATATTAACCTACTAGGAATGCCCTTTTAGTGCAGCCAGTAATGCTTAGGAACCCAACGTCAAGAAGCATTTAGACTAAAATATCCAGACTTTTGTTTAGAATTATAAATCATAATTAACACATACTTCTAACATTGGAGAACTGCCTCTTCCTACTCTAAGAGAAGGAGTTGGGTGGGGGGGGAAGCATAGCATCAGATTGCAGAAACTGAGCAGCCATTTCACTTTAATTTTTTTTTAAATCTATTTATTCATGAGGAAATTAGAAGCTTCATTTAAACTGGAAAAAAACCAAGTCTTTAATTAGCTTGTAGTTATTACCAGAAGGCTAATACCCAAAGGTATTTCAAGACATTTTCAGTCACATTAATGAGGAAGAGGCATAGAAGAAAGCTCCCAGCCATTGCTAGAGAAAAGGACCATTGCTCAGTAGTAGAAAACTTGTTTTGAATTTAGGTGGTCCCGCCTCCAGTCTCCAGTTAACAAGGTAAGGTAGGGAATGATGCAGAAGGTCTCATTGTTTGATATTCTAGAAAGCTCCTTCCAGTCAGAACAGGCACTGCTGGGCTAGACAGGAAAATGGTCTGCCCTAGTTTAAGACTTTCTATGGTGCAATATTGTACAGTGTGCTTTAGTCTTCGTCTAAAACAATGTCTCCTCGCCAAAAAATTGGCTCAGTCTCTATCACTGGCTCTCTCTCCTGATTCTCCTGAGCAGAATTAGTCTAGCAAAGCAACCTTAACGTGGCCATTCATAACTATTGCAGGCTTCTGGGGGGTGCAATTGGCCATTTTTACACACACATGCACACACAGGTGTAAGGGGGTGTCAAGAGGGGCCCTGGGGCCTCAACAGACCACATGCAACCTGTGGAACAGACATTACTCATTCTTGCTACAGCCTGTATAGATCTCTTCCTTTATGTGACCTGATTTTTTTGCTTGTCAGGGATATGCTCAACATTTGTCCAGGGTCATGTCCTGCAGTTCCAGTTTCCTTTCTGTACTTTTCATACCCAAAGTACCTAAAGTAGCTTCTAGCAGGTACTGCTATTTTTCATCCATCTAAACTCTACACTGGATACGCAAACCAAGGCTGGCTATTTATTTATATCCCACCTTTTCCCAATAATGGGACTCAAAGCAGCTAATAACATATTCAAAGCAACACAAATTAAAAACAATACAAAATCATTAATAGAAGTATAAATCAGACACTTTTAAAAACAATTAAGCTATTTATAATGGTAAAATGGTAAACATTAAAATGTATTAAAAGATTACAGTTGACCCTCCTTATCCCCAGATTTTTTTATCCATCAATTCAAGAATCCACGGTTTGAAAATATTCAAAAAAATATTTAAATTCCAAATAGCAAACCTTGATTTTGTATTTTAGATAAGGGACATCATTTTACTATGCCATTGTATTTAATGGGACTTGAACATCCACAAATTTTGTTATCCATGGGGAGTGCTGGAAACAAACCCCAGCGGATAACAAGGACTCACTGTATATACAAACATTAAAAACTGCACCACACAGCAGTAAAAGCTCAACCCTAATCAGTTTGTAAAAGCCTGACAGCACAAAAGTATTTTCACCTGTCTAGGGCAGCAAAGACAGGGACATCCTGGCCTCTCTTGGGAGGGAGTTCCAAAGTCTGAGAGCAGCCCTGAGAAGGACCTCTCCCTTGTTCCCACCAAACAAGCTTGAGAAGGTGGTAGAAGAGAGAGAGAGAGAGAATGGTCTCTTCAGACAATCTTTGAGTTCTAATGGGCTCATAAAGGAGCTATGGTACTTCACATTATCTACTGTAGCTGAGTTCCCTTGGGCATTATCTGGTGTTTCTTTGTCTACTTATAACATGTTTCTCATCCTCATTTCTGCCCCGTTTAGCATAGTAAGGGAGAAGTAAAGTAGCACATGTATCAGACAGGGATGTAGCCAGGATTTTGGGAAAGGGGGGGGGGTTTCCAGACTAAGTGCCACCATTATAATGAGGCTTGGGTGCAGCAGCACAGCATCACACACCATTCACTGCATCTAACAGGGAGGGGGGGATGGCTACATCCCTGTATCAGAGTGTTGCTAGAAAGGAAAATGCCCATTACTTGCTACTTCTGTAAGCATCTTTTGCCAAGCCACATGTGACAGGCTGCCAAAAATAGGTAAGATCAACTATGCACACAAGGACTGATTTCCAACCTGTGTATTTGAATGAAGAAAGCTGTTAAGATTCTATGGATGAAATCTGAAGGGTTGAAGAGTGCAGATAACTATTTTTGATGCAGGACCAAATGCAGATGCACATACACTCATTCCTCCACATTTGTGGCTTTGACTTTTGCTGATGTGATTATTCATGGATTTTATTACTATGTTCTCTCTAGGAATATCCAGTTCCTCCAGCGCAACTCTATGGTCAACTTTAATCAAAAGTCAAACTGAAGGACCTAGAAATTCCTAGAGAGAACACTGCACTAGGCATTTGTAGCTCCTCCAACACATTTCTATGGTCAATGTCTGGCAAAATTTGATCCCAATGTTGCACTGAAGGACCTAGAGATTCCCAAGAGAGGTGTTATCTCAGGTAAAAACATAGTGTTTTTGTTATTTGTGGTTTTTTCACATTCATGGGGATCCTGTGTCCCTAATCCCAGCGAATGTGGAGGGACAAGTGTACTTTCAACAGAACCTCTCCTCATCTTTCTTATACATAAGTCCCATTGAGTTGGATCAGACCAAATGCCTGTCAAGAACTACATCCTGTTCTTGAAATGGCAAAACAGATGCCCATGGGAAGCCCACAAGCAGGATACATCCACAAGAATATTGTCTGAGAAGCACATGGCCTTCAGTACTAGAAACAAACAAACAAACAAAAACCCCATAGCTTTCATATACAGCTACCACTAGCAAAGTTTGGAAAGTTAATTTATTTTTGGGTGGTTTGCCTGTTCATTTAATTAAAAAAGGGATGGTGCTCCCTTTGATCTTTGTTGCCAGGGTATCTTGAAGTCTAATATGTTGTCAGTTACAATTTGATCCATAGGATCATACTAAACAAACTGTATTGGGGAATCCAATTACAAGACAACACTTTTTATGGGAGAAATTGATTTGACTGTGGGATTTATATTTTGGATCAACTGACTGGTCCTGACCAAGAATTTTTGCCATTTTCCATATTGCAGCCTACTTATCAGTTTCCCACACATATAAAGTGGCAATATTTACAGTTCCAAACTTTTTGGTTGTCTATATATGGACCATCAGCTCTCAGCACCTGAGCCAACCTGTTGAAAATGTTAATCATATCCTCAGAGATATTGAAACCAAGAAGTCTAGTTTATAACATTTGTTGGAAAGCATTAAATCTGATGTTAACAAAGTTAGAGTTGACTGGAACAAAAATCAGATTGTCTGTATCTCTTTAGAGTTAACATAACATTATATTCCTCTGAGATGGGATTTAACTGAAAGTCAATGCTATTGGCTCCTGCTTGCTTTTGCTCTTGCAAAAAGATTTATACTCCAAGGTCAGAAAGATAAACATTCAGCATCTATCATTCAAGAGTCAGAAGAACTTAACAGCTTTAGCTACTGCATAAAAAGTTCAACTTGAAAAAAAATGTATTTTTGGAAATGCGGCCAGCTCAAATAAATGTACATTTTATGTGCTTCCACTTCCCTTTTGCTTTCTTTTGTTCTCCTATTCTTCTTCTTTTCTTTGTACTCATACTTTTAAAATGCCATACATATATACAAATTTATAAAAACGCTCAAGATGCACAACAGAGCATGGGGCAGCAGCACAAGAACAAAGACTCAGAACTTCAACCATGTAATTTTCCTACAGAGGCCACATCCCAAGTATAAAAGTAACTAAAAGTTAGTAATACCAGCAAAATAGTAATTTTATCCCTCATCAAGATACAGCCATAATGTAATATAGCTCTATCTTTGCTACTGTTGAAAGGAATGAATTGCACATAGTGAGTTATCTGCAACCAGTTATTTTTGAGCTTTGATAACCAGCAGGCATTGACAGACTTACATGAAGCTCATTTTCTTATGACAAATACACTGGTATTACATGTTTTTCTCAACATAAGGAACAGCATCCCTGTTAGGAACCTCCACCACCTGTAAATTTTACATGCTCATATAGGCATGTTTAATGCCACATGGCAAGTAGCTTCATCCCATTCTTCTTCAGTGAAGTTGCTTGTTGTTTCAGAGGGAAATGGTTTGTACATTGGGTGTACAAACAGCTGTGTGATGGAGAATTTGCTACAACACCATGGATCTAATGGCAGGAATTTTTTTCATGTCTCTAACATCTAGCCCAGCTTTCAGACTTCAGAATACAAAAGAGATTCATCAGATATGCCATTTTTTCCTTGCTCTCTCTCATATATATATGCATAAGGGGAATATGCTGCTTCACATAAAAATCCAATTTCTAATGCAAAAGGGAGTCACTGACTCCCACAAAAACTCACTTCCCCACTGATATTTTTCTTATACTGCCTCTCTACCCTTAGTCAAGAGATATTTGCCAGTAAAATACCTTCCACTCCGTGTATCATTCTGTCGCATGTTCTTGATGAAATGAACCTTCTTAAAGTTCTTTGGTCTGGGTGAGCCTGACAGAGTCCGGCATCTGAAAAAGAACAAATGTTCAAACAATTATGTTCTGTACAGGGTTCGCTGAAATACCTCAACACAAAAGCAGGAAGGAAAGACCAGACAAATTATTTAAGTTAACACTCTCCATTTAGGAATCTTCAGAAACAAGAACAATAATAATGTCTAAAAACAAAAAGACTTAAAAAAACACACCCTGTAACAGAACTTCCTGCATTTTGTTATAGTTCATGTTAGAAAAAATGATTTTTGAAGAATTTGTCATTGTTCCATTTCCTTGTCACAAGTATTTTTCTGTATTAGTGCACTATGAAACAACTGCAATGTTTTCTTCATTTTAAAACACTTCAGAGAAGGCTCAAGTTCCTTGTTCATAGCAGACTGTTGGAATATGGAAAGAGAATTTTTCTTAAAATGTTTGGCCTTTCCTCCCCCGCTTTAAAGTTGTGACAAAGAGATGGCAAGTGTGCTAAAGAAATGTTATAGTATCTGCATTCCTTAGCTTCCACAGAGGCAAGAGGAAGGACGACCAAAGGCACCTAACAGAGGGAGACTGAGGATAAGGCAGCAATGAATTGACAGGCAACACTTTGTGAAGAAAGTGAAGAAACTGATGTAAAGATTTTAGGACCCGAAGTAATGGATTCAAACTACAGGAAAAGAAATTCCACCTCAACACTAGGAAGAACTTCCTGGCAGTAAAACCTATTCAACAGTGGAACACACTCCCTTGAAGAGTGGTGGAGTCTCCTTCTTTTAAAACAGAGGTGGATGGACATCTGTCATGGGTGTTTTGATTGTGTATTTCTGCATTTCAGGGAGTTGGACTTGATGGCCCTTGTGGTTTCTTACAAATTTATGATTCTATGATTCTGTGAGCAGATGAGTTGGGAGGAGTAGGCTTGACAGAGAAAGAAACTTGATTTTTTTAAAAAAAAAGAAAACTGTTTTTACGTTAGTCAAACCCCTATTCCTCTATTGAGGGTTTTGTGTCAGGGAAAAGGTAAACATCGTAATATGAAAGGTATTATTTGGTCCTCTTCCATATGTGTTATATCAGATAACTGACCATAAATTATACAACTATATAACAATTGTACCACTTTCATGGAGCTCTTAATCTCCAGCTACATCTTCCTTCCTTCCTTCTTTCTTTCCATCACTCTCCCATTTAACACCTTCCTATTCCTACCAGCAGCTATGTTGGGTTCCAATTAAAGGAAACCCCACTGTGAACAGAACGCCACTGGAAAGATGGCCCCAAGTAAACAATCTGAAATATTAAACATTATTTATTTCTTTTGGCAATTATAGCTGCATTTAAATAATTTAGAAGGCATTTCATAATGTTCTCATGAATGCTCTTTTAGGGAGACTGCTGCTAATCCTTTAGGAGGCAGGGAAAGACAGACCACTTTTGTTTAATTTAACAAGCTGATAATCAGAGTAATCCTGAGCCAGTGATGATTATGTAGCAGGAGGCTCACTATTTCTCAAGCTATACCATCTCATCATGGGCAGGGCATAAGTTCATTTACAGCGCTTCATAAAAAATAAAGGTTAATAAGGAAGGGTGGTAATGCTGCCTGTTTTCTCATTTTTTTTCTCGCCAGCCAGCAGTTCATTTAAAACAAACAAACAAACAATAATGTGCCTCCCACTGAAACTAGTAGGAGAGAAATTAGTTATGTCAGTTTCATGCTAGTATTCAGCTAATACACCAACTGCACCCCTTCCTAGAACTGGAAGACCTAAAGATAGTAGTGCACACACTGGTAATCTCAAGGCTGGACTTTTGCAATGTGCTCTACACTGGGCTACCTTTGTACCAAGTTTGGAAACTTTAATTAATTCAAAACACAGCAGCCAGATTGATCGCTGGTATATCTAGGAGTGATCACAGCACACCAATATTAAAATCACTCCATTTGTTGCCAGTTAGTTTTTGGGCAAAGCACAAAGTGTTGGTTATACTTTTAAAGACCTACATGGTTTGGATGTAGGTCACCTATGGGATCATCTTGCACAATGTGCCCCGTACACTCAGGTCCCCTGGGAGACATTCATTTCAACTGGCCAGGACTAGACTGACAACTGTCACCCAGAGGACATGTTCATCGGTCACCCATAGACTGTGGAATGACCGGCCTGGAGAGATTTGACAGCTAAATATGCTGTCTGAATTTAAACCAGTATTAAAGATTTCTCTCTTCCGGCAGGCCTACCTGGCAGATTTTAAACAATTACTTTAAAATTATGATATTTCAGTTTTATGTTGGATGGTTTTAATGTGCCCTGTGTTTATGTATTTTAACATAATGTGTTTGAATGGTCTTATGTGGTTTAATCTATGTTGTATCCCACTGTGAGCCTTGGAGAGAAACAGGTAAGAAATAAATCATTATAGCAACAGTATTTACATTTCTGTACTGCTTCACATTGAATTCAGGAATCCCTAAGTGGTTTACAATCTGTAAACCAATCTGCCCCCAACTAGCTGGGTACTCATTTTACTGACCTATGAAAGGATGAAAGGCTGAGTCAACATTTTTATCTTTTTAATTGGATTTTATTCTTTTAATATGTAACTTGTCTTAATATTGTAATAATTTAATTATATTTTAATGTACTATTTTTGAATGCTTTTAGTTATACTGTTTTTTTTAATGTTGTGAGCCACCCTGAGTCCCAGTTTTAGGAAAAGGGCAAGATATAAATATAATAATAATAATAATAATAATAGGAGCCCTGGGACCAAACTCATTGTTGTAGTAGTAGTTGATGTTAGAATTAATGGCTGCCACCCAAGGGCATGTGGAGCATGCAAGGGACTTTACATCCAAAAGATCCCATACTGCAACCAGAACAAATCATTCTAGCCCTGATCACCTACTGCTATGCCTGAAGAGCTTGCTGTAGCCTTATAGCAATGCGGGAATGGGGAGGGGGTATTGATTCTGTATTTTCCCCCCAGACTCAATGTGGAACCTTTGAGGTAGAGTAGCACTTCAACCCCATTGTTCCTTTCATCAGCCAGTCTTTTTCTATAGGATCGCTCCAATCTATAGAGTTCTGTATCTAATCGTAAGTAAAATACACACTATGAGCTGTTTTATAATGCTAGGGTTTTTAAATCCTCAACTCTATAGATATAAATCCACTTACTGTAAGGTCATAGCTTCCCTAGTCCTGTGTTACAGTGTGCATTCTGGCTATATTAAGAATCTTTCAGTATGCTTCAGAAAAGTAAGAAAAAAGGTAACATTTAAGTTAGCTTAAAATGTACTGAGGGATGCAAAACTGCAACAGGAAGAAACTGTCTGGTTCCTCTTTAATTGAACATATAGCTAAACAACAGCACATAATAGCACAGCCAAGTTAATAAGTAGTAAACACAACAGGGAAGGGAAACAACAACAACAACAACAACAACAACAACAACAAAATAGATAAAGTATCATCTGTCTTTTTAGGCAACTCAATTGTAGTACAAGATAGTTCAGTGTGGATCTAAATATTTCTTGACAATTATTCAGCCAGTACTTGGAAAGAGATCTGCTCTTTGTATTACTTTTGCACAAGATCCAGTCAACTGTTGAATTCTAATTTCCTGGTCCCTGCTTCAAATGAAAAGATAGCAGGGGAGTAGGAAGGTGAAGAAAGGTGTGGAACAAGATACAAGTATTCATTTGTAAAATCATGTACAATTTTTTTAAAGGAAGAAAATAATATTTGTTATTATTTGTAAAAGACAAACTAGCAGCAATACAATCATGGCCATTATTTTTTTGCTCACCATCCAAGTTACATATAGCTAAAGGATTGTTATCTTCAAGTATCACAGATTTAGTACTTTCTGTACGTTTGAATTACAAAGAATGTACTGTATTTGGCAAAGCACTGGAAATTCATCACAACACTGATCTTTACTTTCATAAACCACTGTTCTATATGATATAAAGAACACTTGAATCTGCAAGAACCTTCCAATTTCTTTTCTTATATTCTAAAGTGTAGTTGGTGGTAATGGTGCTTCCTGGTGCTGGCACATCATCTCTGGAATACCCTCCATCATTGTGAGACTTGCCTGGCACTGACTTTGCTACCTTTTTGTGGCTAGGTGAACCCCATGCTTTCTAAATATGGGCCTTTAACAGGCCTTGGCTTTATGAGGTTTTAACATCTCTCGTCTTCATATTCTACTGTTTTAGTGGTTTTAATATTGATTATTGCTTGTCTCAATAGACTGTATGTATGTATGTATGTATTTATAACAGCACTCTGGGAGTCCTTCAAGACTGAAGAGTGTGGTATTGTGTCTATGTGTCTTTAAGTTGCCTGAAGATCCTATGAATTCCACAGGATTTTCTTAGACAAGGAATATTCAGATGGTTTTGCCAATTCCTTTTGTTACAATATAGCCAACAGCACAATATGTTGGTGGTCTCCCATCCAAAATACTAAGCCTGGATGACCCTGCTTAGCTTCCAAGATCAGTCATGATCTGGCACCTTTAGATTATTTAGGCATTAGTTATAAAAAAGGTAAAAGTATTCCCCATTGATAAGATTGTCAAGTCGTGTCCGGCCATAGGGGGCGGTGCTCATCTCCGTTACTAAGCCAAAGAGCCAGTGTTGTCAGAGACTACTCTGTGATCATGTGGCCAGCATGACTGCACAAACACTGTTTACCTTCCCACCGAAGTGGTACCTATTTATCTACTTGCATTTGCATGCTTTCGAACTGCTAGGTTGGCAAAAGCTGGGATTAGTGATGGGAGCTCACCCCATCATGCAGCACTCAGGCCTTGAACTGTCAACCTGCTGATCTTGCAATCAACAGAGTCAGCGTCTTAACCACTTGAGCCACAAAACAAACAAACAAACAAACATATAGTATGTGTCCAGTTGGTCATGCCAGATTGTCTAACATGCAACGCCATACCAACAGACACTACCTACCTACAGCTTTTCATTCCATTCAGACTGGTTAAGTATAATCTCTTAATGATGATCCCACTGTCTTGGATCTAAATACAGATCTTCACACATTTTTATTTATTTATTATTTATTTATGGTATTTATACCCCACTCTTCAGCCCTAAATGCTATCAGAGCAGCTTACAATTATTATTTTTAATTACATGGTTCCCTGCTTACAATCTAAAAAGACACGACACAAAAGGAGAAAGGAATGGTGGTGGGAAAGCGGATGAGGCCCGGTGGTTATCCTCTCCCTCTGAGGCCTGGACCAAGGCAGATGGACTGGAGGGAGGGCTCTTCTTCTTGGGTTAATTTTGTGCCGTTCCCTCCATGTGTTAACTATACTGATAGAAAGATGGTGTATTCAGCACTATGTTCCTCCTGTTTGTGTTCTCAGAGGTCTGAGTACCTTCCTCTGTACAAGGAAATTGGGCATGATCCTGCACCAACTGCTGTCTACAGCGAGTACCCTCTAATCCATCTCACAAGTTGTACAAGCCTCCCATTAACATCAGTATTTTTAATATTTTCATCTTTTTAACTATATTTTATTCTTTTAACATGTAACTTGTTTTAATATTGTCATAATTTAATTCTATTTTAAAGTACAACTTTTGTATGCTTTTAATTGTACTGTGTTTTTTATAATGTTGTGAGCTGCTCTAAGTCCCAGTTGTGGGGAAAAAGTGAGATATAAATAACAACAACAGCAACAACAACAACCATCATGGAATATGTGTTAGAAAAGATTGGGTTCTATGCAGTAACATCATCCAAAGAACCTGATTCTGTAATTGCTCAAGACAAATGCTGACTTCAGTTAATACAAATTATTATTGGATCCCTCTTGTCCAGATGTATTAGTGGCAGAATCAGACACTGTGTGTAATTCAGAAAAATGATGCAGGCATTATTTATAGCTACCTCCGTAAGGGAGCATTTTCCTCAATGTCTTCCAAAGTCTCCAGTGAAGACCTCTGGGAAATCAGCCGCCGTCTGTGAAAAAAAAAAGTTAAATTAAATTAAATTCTGCTTAATTTAAACAGAAGAAAACAGAGAGTTCCAATAAACAAAACATTGGGTTCTGGAGGGTTTACACTTTCTCTCAAGGATCAGCTGTAGGGATGCTCCTGGATCTATCATGATCACTTGAAACACAGATGACCTCACTTTGTAGGAAAGCTTTTAATCAAGCTAAAATGTGATACCAGTCACAACCCTCTCTATACAGAGATAGCTTGGTGAAAGTTATTAGTGACTTGATAATCTCCTGTTTGAATTTCTGCAATGTGTTATTTGTGAAGGTATTACTAAAAATAGACCAGACATGTCAGGTTTGGAAATTTCAGGGACAGCTACCTTGCTAGTTGCAATTGGTGGATATGATCTTGTGATACTGGTTGCACTGTTATCTGGCTCATTTTCAGGGCCAGATCAAAGTATTGGTGTTGATCTTTAAAGCCCTTAATAACTTGAAGCCAGAGAATCCAAATCAGGGGTGAGAATCATTGGCCTTCCAGACATTGCTACTCTCCAAAGCACAACCCAGTATAGCCAATGGGATGATGGGGGCCCATCCAATTCCCACTACTGAGCTAAAGGATCACCTTTGCAGGCCTTCCTCTGTACCTGCTAAATGAATTTAGGTAGATGGCTACAAGAGAGAGGGCCTTCTAAGTTGTGGTATCCAGCTTAGGGAATGCCTTCCCCAAGACAGCTCACCAGGCACCACCCTGGTTATATGTTAGGCTCTAGATTAAATTATTTCACTTCTCTTAGGCATTTTGGATATTTAGTATTTTTTAACTGATGATTTAAATACTTACTGCATTTTTTATTGTATGAATAATCCTGATAACCTTTTGTTATACGGCAACATCTAGAGCTTGTAAACCAATCAATAAATGGCATGCATCTTCCTATCTGCAGGGGCTTAGAGTAGTGAATTTTCCCTTCCTTTTTTTTGGGCAAACCACCACAGCCCACCCACTCCGAATACTACACAGAAACTTGGGAAACCCTTTCCTAATGGGGAATATGGGGACTAGCCTGGCTAGGCAAGGGGTCCAGAGGAAGAAGACTGCAGCACACAGCTCAGTGATTATTCTGGGTCACACCAGGAGCTGACAGAACCTTGGCCAGGCAACTGAAGAAGGTGCAGGGTGGAGTATTATCCTATTAAGAGCTGCTACTCTAGAAAAAGTGTGCAGTCCACAGAGGCTTTAAGGAGGCTGACAAAGCCTGATCTTTCAGTGGCTCTACTCCTGCTGGATGCTGACTGCAATTCTTCAAGGACCAATGCTGCCTTCTTCAGTCCTAAGCTCATGAGGGACAGGAGAAGCTGCAGGGATATGACCCTCAAGAGTCAGATATTGATGGAAGGGTTTTACTCTCAAGTCTGCAAAGTATACAAGAGAGTACTGAAGATTTCCCTTTAAGGGGGGTGACCTATGTCAGGTCTGAATCAGAGATGTTACTGGGAGAATGTAGAGCCTGTGTGCAAGGGGACATAGTAGAAAGCTGCAGGAAAAGCAGGGACTTCCCTCCTGCCAGCAGACTGGCACACATTTCACCCAGAATAACGTTTGCTATCTTGGGTGGCCTTACATTGCTTTAAACCATTAAGAACTAAGTTATATAAAGCAAATCTTATCTATAGTTCTGCAAACAAGTACTTCAGTCAGAAGAGCAAGAGGTTGACTACAGCCCTGCCAATCCTCACCCCACTATGCTCTTTGAAAGAGTCAACACTTGCTGTTTGTAGCAGCTTAGCAGTCCTTCCAATCTGTTTACCCACAGGGTTTTTTTTAAATAAAAGAAGAGTACCATGAATAGTAAGAGTACACTACCTGAATATTAATAGTTTCTGAAGACAATTGGTCCTTTCACTCCACACATTATAGCACTATGATGCCAATTCAACTGCAATGACAACATCCTACAGGATCATGGGGATTGTAGTGTAGTTTGTACCCCTTCCTAAACTTCATATCCCAGGATTCCATAGAAAGAACCATGGCTTTTAAAGTGGAATTATTGAGCTGTAATTGCTTAGTGTGAAAGGGCCCAGAGACCCACTGGTTATAACCATACATAATCCAAGTTTCTTCATAAAGCACCACCAAACCTGAAACTAAACAAGGTTGTTCTGCTTGAAGTCCTCTATTCCTTATGGTTCTCCCCTCTTCAGATATTTCATGCTGTTTCTACTACGGAGGTTCGCAAATACCAAAGAAATATTCTCCATGACAGCAATCTATAATAGCAAGAACTCTCAGCCCTTGGACCAATTACCAGGCCCCTTGCAGGCTGCCATATGGCTCAACAGTCATTAGGACTCATCTCCAGCACACTTTTTCTTTCTTCTGCTCTCCATGTTTCCCTGCCTTTCTGAGCTATGAAGAAAAATTACAGAGAAAGAAACAGGAAAGAAAATGGAAATCGCCATGAATAGGATCACAATAGCACAAATAGAAAAAGTGACACTGCTTGGAATGTACCATATTAATAATAAATAATAAATAAAATTTTTATTTATATGCCGCCCTTCCTCCGCTATTACCCAATGATGCCTCACTAGTCCTAGATTCTTGCATAGATTTTGAATTATTAATAGTCCAAAAACAATAGTCAGTAAAACTGATTATGACACCCACACCCACACACACCCACACACACCATGAAATCAATTGGTGAAGTGGTGGTGACAAAGCGGTAACAATAACAACAATAATGCAAACAATATATCTAGTATTATTTTAGAAGCTGCTTGCATTCAGATGTGAAATACTCAGATCAACCAGGAATAAGCTCTGTATTTGCATGCTTCCTCCTCTTCCTTGTCCTTGAATGCTCAGTCCAACAGATCACAGCCCCCATTAAATGATCCCGGCCTTGCATTTCTGGAGAGTTTGGAGGGTACATTCCAACCAGTTCTCCAGTCTGATTAATTCCCATTTTATGTCTCAGGATAACATAATCCTGGCTTAATAAACTAGCATACTGTATGTACAAGTGGGCTGTAGCATTCAGCCCTTTCCTACAGCATTGCTTCTCCTTTCATGTGAGTGGGAAAACAAAGCAGAATTCAACACTTAAAGTGTTGCTTTATGATAAAACTGCAAACTGTTTTAAGTGCTGAAACCTGCCTTTTTCTCCTGTTTCAAGCAAGGGAGAGGGGAAGCATAAGCCAATGTTCTGCATAATCCATAGGCTTCTTGTGCATATTCTGGTTTATTAAAACAGAACTTCTTGTTTCCTGTCACATGTAAGTAGTTCTGGCATCCTTATATACGCAAACCAAACAGACAGTATTTGTTTGAGAAGAGAAGCGGGACCACACAAGCACAGAGCTCATTCCTGACACAACAAACCATGACTTGGCCTTCCCAAATCAGGGACTGGATTTCTACAACGCAACCATTATGAAATTGGAATTATACTCCGTTGTTTCTCTCCTGTTTACATATAACAGTTTTTGTTGCAATTGGAACTTATATGGCTGTAGTTGTTCAACAAATGCTCAAAAAGTCATGAAAAGGATTTTTGAAGAGTTAACAAGAAAACTACGCAGTGATTATCCCCAATATCCCATACTTAAAACAGAGCCTATGTGAGTGTGAGCTTTGCACATACCATTTTGTGTCCTTCCTCTCCCTGGCATGTGTCAAGCCCCAGGAGAGGCTCAAATGTTGTTGCTTACTGGTGGGGAAAGGAGGGAGGGGGATGCTGGTTCAGACCACAGGGAAAGAGCTGGTCTCAACTTGATCAGGGGGACAAGAAATGAGGGTGCCTTGTCAAATGAAGTGCAGCCACCTTTCCTTTCCCTAAGAGAGTACAGCAGCTGGATCTTCATGGTCTGAATTGCCTTTCCCCCTCCCTCTCCTTTCCTCTATAAGGCACAGCCACCACCCTTTCCAGGGCTTGACATGGCAGGTTTTTGGACTGAGCACAAAAGAATAACCCACTGCACGTTGCTCAAAAAGGAATTTGGATGTTTATCACACTAGACAGTTGTTTTGGGTCATTCCACTTGAAAACCACATCTCCTTCACACCATCACTGCATTTGTCCTTCAAATGTTTGTTCCCATGTTTGCTTTCTGGCACTTGAAATATGACAACAAATGCCAGTTACACCACCCTTTTTGCTCCTCCCTCTGTTTCATGATTGTTTAAAGGAAGCCAAATTGAACAATTATATAATGGTATTAAAAGAAGTTACCCCACTCCCCGCCCAGATCAGTAAAACACACCATGTCCTTTACAGCTATTATATTTACCCTCTATCTACTCTTGTAAATTTTATTATATATCATGTTATGTTATGTGTGTTTATATTTTTCCAATATAGTTTTGAATGTATTCTTTTTTAAAATATTGGAGAAACTATTTTCTGAAAACCAGAAAGATAAACGTTCTCTACTTTTGAAGGAAGCAAATTTCAGTAATCCAATTAACAATTCAACACAAATATTTGTAATCTAAGCAATAAATTTCATGTCATACTTGTGGAGTCACAGCTTTAAAGGCATCATGAAACACAAAGCAAAGAAAGGTTGCATGTTATAACTGCTGGAAGTTTACCCCATGGGGAGTCTCCAATGTGACTGAAATACATAAAGGGCAAAATAAATTGCTCCTTGGTAATATTGAAGAATCAGGATGTTGCCAAAGCTAATTTAATTATTTGCAAGAGAGACCTTGTTAACTATGCAACAGTTGTTTAACTATGGTCCTAGGAGGAAACATGAGCACAAGCACACTTTGTTCTTTTTTAAATTGCTATGCCAAATTTTACAACTACTGATGAATGTTTATTTTAAAGAGGACTGACTTATTTTAAATAAAATCTATCTAATCCCTTTCCAACTTCCTTGCAGTTTCCAACAATTCTTACATCTTCCTGTCAAAGCATCTGCTATGCCAAATAACAGTAATAAATTGTAAAAGCTGCTGTATGAAGAACCATGGTTCAGCTGAAATTTTAGGTGAAATATTAGCTGCAACATAAACAGCAAAATGTTGTGCCAATTGGCCAATATTTCAGCAAAAATTCTTTCATTCAATGAACTGATGAGTGGTAAACCTACATCTATGTAAATCCAATTAATACAATGGGTCTATTCTATCTGGGATTGGCAACTGAATTTAAGACTACAATCCTGCTCCCCATTTTTCCCTCACAATAGTATTTTTGAGAGACAGTAGTAGAAACCAAATGTCATTAGTTTAGCAGAAATGGAAGTAAGATGATTACTGGAGTAAAAGGTGAGCTGGAACAGGCGTTTGGCCCAAGTTCTGGATAAGACAACAGTAAGTATCCAAGACTGCCTTAGCAGATTGCAGAACTGGGCCAAAACTAAGAAAATGAATTTCAACTATGACAATTTTATCACAGATTCTACCTTCAGACATACAAATATAGGAAAGGTCATATAAAAGGGGAAGTACAGAAGGTAAACATCAATCATGAATTAGAATCAGTGGAGGTGGAAATAATGCAAATCTAGGGCGTCAGTCACATGTTGTATTTAGAGTGACTATGCAAATAATCTCACTCACATGTTTCAAGTTTGTTATTCACACTATGGTATCGCATCTATGCACATCTCTGCAAGTTCAGTTGCTCACATGTTTCAGCACTCAATTAAAGATGGAGTCTATCATACGAATGTATGTGAACCACATTCAAGACATGCAGAGTTTTATTCCAGTTTATCCCAGATCTATTCACATTGGTTATTCACACAGTTGATAATTCAATTTTTTTCGAAAAACTTGGGGGGGGGGGGGTTGGATGGCCAAATACCAAAGCACATGAGAACAGTTTGTATCAAGGCAAAGTCCACTAGGGTGTTAGGCAACTATACAATTTAGCAATACAGAAAGTAGAATAACTGCTTTCTGTATTGAATAATCAGTTAAGAGTTAAAGGTGTAATAATGTAAATAGGTATGTGAACAGAAAAGTGCCAGTGCTGTGATGGCCAATTTAACAAAGACACTGAAATCCACACAGGTAGATAACTTTTCTGCCTTTTCTCCTCAATAAGGAACACTGAAAGGAGTGGTTTAGATAAGCAGTAATTCAAACATATTAGTCTCCTCACCCTCTGAGTACATGTCCTGTCCAGCAAAGTTATTTAGGATGAGAAGCATCTCATCTTGGGAGAAAAGTAGGATATAAACTCAATAAATAAATATTGCACTCCACATTAATCTACACAGGCCTTCCAATTTAAAGGGTTGTACATAAAATACTAAATAAATTATTATATATAAATTATTTCCTTGTAATACCATTAATCTATAAAGGATTTGAATTCTTCATAGCAAATCTGAATTATCTGGAGAATTACACTATTAGTTCACATATTATTATTAGTATTATTAACCTTTATTTATAAAGCGCTGTAAATTTACACAGCGCTGTACATACAATCTTTTAGTCAGACGGTTCCCTGCCCTCAGGCTTACAATCTAAAAGATAGTAAACATAGTGTATTGTTTAATAACACAGTTACTATTCGCACTTCAATTTACAATGCTGGTTGGATAAGATGCTAAGTGTGGTCTTTTCAGTGTGACAATACATGATGAGAGGCATTCAGTACATTCCTGTTAGCTTTTTCCCAACAGAAAACAAGCTACCACTGAGGATCAAATACACTGCAGAAATATTTTCTCCAGTACAAGATCTACTCTGCCATATAATAAAAATTCTAATCATTTATAAGTACTTTTCTAATTAAAAAACAAGCAATGTTCTTTGCACATAGTGTCCAGCCTCTGAAGCAGAAAGAGACAGTTCAGATCAGAAGCTTGCTTTCCACTGTTCAACAGAATAACAAGGTAATCGAACTGCCAGGAAAGAACTGTGTGCTGAAAACATCGTGACATTATTGTCATTACACTTATCTGACAATATCACAGGTTTTCATGGTAGCAAAATGAATAAAACTACAGGGACAGCTATAATATGCATCCCAGTCCTTTGCAAATGTCAATTCATCTGTAAACATAAACCATCTTTTTAATACTTAGATCCTATGCAAGTGTTGTGAATCAGTAATGCAGCAGTTTAAGAATATTCGTTCAACAGATTCTTCTGAGCCAGATTTTTCTGCATTTTGTTGCAGCACTAACCTTATGCTCAGGGTTTAAATATATATTAAGAACTTCATCTACTGCCAACTTCACTGCGATGCAAGATTTCTGGCTAAAATCCCTAGTAATCTTTTGTATTACTAGCATTAGAACAAATAGGTCAAGGAAAAAAAACACACACCAAGATATGCAAAACTTCCACACAGCTGATGTGATCCAAAGTGTCCTGAAACAAATAGAAACAACTGTGCTATCTTTAGGAATCAGTTTGAAAACTTTATCCCCACAGAATTCACGCTGCATTTCCCCTCAAAAAGGTATGGATTCATATAGTATTGTTTCTGCAAAGATATCAAAGAACACTATGGGCTACATCCAACTGTTAATCCCACCTAGAGTTGACCCACTGAATGACTAGGACTTGTCTCATTGATTCAATAGGTTCTACCCAGACTGGCACTAAAACTAGATTTAGCCTTTGTTGTTGTTGTGCACCTTCAAGTCATTTCTAACTTATGCTGACCCAAGATGAACCTATCATGGGGTTTTCTTGGCAAGATTCTTCAGAGGGGGGTTGCCACTGTCATCCTCTATGAGTGAAAGTGTGTGATTTGCTCAAGGTTTCATGGCTGAGACAAGATTCAAACCCTGGTCTTGTCAGCGCAACTGCTGGGGTCCAACAACCACTGTCAGCAACTCAAACGAGTCCTGGGGTTAAATCAGACCCTTGGAGCAGAACTGGCAAATTTCCATGGTGTTGGCTTACGACCAACAAGAAAGGTGAATACGGCAGGTTGCTCAGTGCAGAAAATAACAGATGTGTTGGAACTGGGGTATACAGGGGGAAAGTCAAGAAAGCTCTACAAAAATGTACTTACATAGCTTGAATAATCATGGAAAGATCAATGAGGGTGGGAAAACAGAAAATGGGGTGAATGAGAAAATATGGATACATGTGAACAGGAATAGCGATGATGTATCACTTAGTGTATCATGTAGTGTATCATTTTATATGAATGGGGCAGTGATATGAGAGCATGGAACTGGGATACAGTATGTCCTTGGTCCTGCCCACTGATGGCTTGTAACCCCCAAAAGGTTACCTATGAAGGACTGCAACCCCTACTATTTACCAATTTTTTAAAAATACACTGCTGTGTGAGCCTCACAGACTAGTATGGCTGAAGAGGTACAGCTGTTGAAGAACTGAGAAGTTCAGCCTGACATTGTTTTTACAACTTGCTCTATTCCATTTATTGTCTTATTATGCCCCATGTCCTTTTTTCTCACACACCAGAAATTCTTGTTTTCCTACATCATGAGTTGTCACACTCTTTATAAATCAGGACTTTTCTTTATTTGAAAGAATGTTGATATGTTAGCCTGTATTATGTAACCGACTAGCACACTGACAAGCCACAGTATGGATCACATTTTATACAAGCAGCTAATTATTTGCTTCAAATCTATTACGATTCACTGAATGAATCATCATTAGAATGGACAGCCCATAAGTCAAATTCCAGTTCAAAAGTAGATATATAAAGTGGATGTCATTACCTTATTCTTTGTTTCATAAAAACAGGGACAATATTGACTTACCACACAGAAATTGTGAAACTACTGTCTGTTTACATCTTAACTGGGCAGATAGTAGATGAAAAATCAAAATACATCAAAAGAAAAAACCTTGAAAATCCTGTGTACCCAAGGCAGTGCCTTGTCCTGATTCACCACACAGATTCAACTGTAACAGTGTAAACATAATTCCACAGACACCAACGAAATCACTTCAATAAGCTCATATTTTTTTTGAAAAAGCATAAGGTTATGTCAATGTATCTTGACCTATATGATATTGGGGCTAGAATCGTCAAGTTTCTATGTCCTTTAACAATACAGATGACAGTAACACATGCCATGCTTCCAGTTCAAATTCCTATTTTGAACTAGGCTGTCTAAAAGCAAAAATCTCAAATGAACCTGAAATTATTCATAACCTTCAGGAAAAATAGTCAAAAATTTGATCAATATAGATGGCAGAAAGTTTAACACATCATATTAAAAATAAGTAAAACAATCAAATCCTGCCAAGTTCCCATTAATAGTGAATTTCCATGGCCATGCCTTTAATATCCGTTTGGAACAACAGAGAGATTCTGTTCTCATTGCTACACCTTCTGTTGTGAGAAGTGTGTTATTCTTATGGCAACCAACACTGATAAGTAGAACATTGTCCCCCTGTACAATGTTGCACATTTAGCTTGAATATATCCTGAATGTGTGAGGAATCCCCTCCAGTTCATCACAAAGGGAGAACTGAATGTTTATCTCTTGAGCAAGGTGAATTGTAATCAAATGAATTGTATTAAATTTATCCAAAACTAAATCTTCCAAAAGATAGGGTGAGGAGAAGGAAGAGGAAATTCTGACTGCCTAGCTGTAGCTGTCTTGTGCTGTAGACTGATAACACATGAATGCATTTCTTAAGACTGATGGGGAAAGGGCAACATACCAATTCAAAGTATGCCTGTGCTCCCAGTCATATGTGCAAAGCCATATCAATCTCAACCAAGCGAAACGTTCACCCAAATCATATTCCATAAAATAGTCTGACATGCAGATGGAGATGTTGAGTCATTGCAATAAGGGTCTATTTTAATACAGTTGGCCCTCCTTATACATGGATTTTTTATACACGGATTCAAGCATACATGGTTTGAAAATGTTTTTTTTTAAAGTATAAATTTCAAGTATCAAACCTTGATTTTTCCATTTTATATAAGGGACACCATTTTGCTATGCCATTGTATTTAATGGGACTTGAATATACATGTTTTGTTATTTACGGGGGTTCCTGAAACCAAACCCCAGTGGATAACAAGGATCCACTGTGTAACGGGATAAGGTTTGGAGCATGCAAACATTACACTTTGGGACTCTGTTGTCAACTGCCATAAAGTCGACTTTGACTAATGGTAAACCACTGAATGAGAGATCTCCAAGTCACCCTATCATCAAAGTACAAATGTATGTTTGCAAGATGATCCCTAAAGTTTCTTCCTTTCCTGAACTCAGAATAGACACCTGGCATTTCTTAGTCCATATATGGTAAAAGTCTTTTGTTGAGGAACTTTTGAGCAACACTTTGCTTGCACAGGAAAGTAATGCAATGGTTCTGTGATTACTGTAACTCCTGGTCTCCCCTTTCTTGGGGACTGGAATACAGTATATATTGAGTGTTTCCAATCTGTAGGCCACTGTTTTCCATATTTGGTGACATACTGTAATTAGAACCAGAGTAAATTCTGCCTCTGTAGCTTGAAGAAGGTTGGTTGTATGCCATGTGTTCCTGGTAATTTATTTATCCCAAGAACTCTGAGTCCAGCTTCCACTTCCATTTCAAAAATTGTGGGTTCATCTTCAAATGGTTCATCCTTGAATGAATCTGTCAACCTTTCATCTCTTTTACATAGTTCTTCAGTGCATTGCTTCCATCGTCTTTTTATTTGTACTTGGCCATGTAATGTGTTCTCTTGCTGGTCATATAGCATCCCACTCTTGGTTTAAATTTCCCTTTGATGTCTTGGATCCTATGGAACTCTCTTATTCTTCGTTTTTATTGTCATCTTCTATTTTTCAGCACTGATTATTACATATAGCTTCCAGAATTACTCATCCAGCACTCTCAGTGGCCATACTGATTAGATAATTCTGGGAGTTTAGTCTAAAAAGTCAAGTTTACAGCTTTTGATTAGATTTGTATAGCTTGCTAGGAGAGTTTGTTTTTTAGTCACCACAGCACCAAACTGCGGATCTCAGGATTTCTGTTGCATATGAAAACAAATGTCTTGTACCTTTTATGTAATTAATTTTTAATGAGAAGTAATCTTTTTAGCCACATACAAGTACGTAGATCATCTGACCCATGTCTTTTTAACAGTATAGCCTTGATCTGGCCTCAAGCTGAAAAAATGGACGGTATGGAGGTTGTTCTATTGCCAAATTAAATAAATTACACGAACTACATAAAAGGGCAAGGGGTCCAATAAGTGTGTCACAAAGCAAACATTCAAGGGCTGTTTTACCATATGCACAAGGGAGTTTCATAGCAAAAGAAAAAAAGAAAAGAAACAATAGCAGCACTGTTTATTAGGGCTGTGGCTATAGAAGCATTGTTTCATCTCAGTGTCTGCCGTATCATATGGCTGATTCACTAGCAACACAATCCTGTTGAAGTCACAAATCACAATCTGACATGAAAGACACAATGTTTCGTTACCAGTAATTTTTTCTTAAAGTTTTCAATTCGATCTGTTTGTTAAATTCCATCTTGTTGTTTCCCTTTAATGAAACAATATATAAGACTGATGTTTGTGGGAACATGAACAGTTTCATCACTATATTTGGTTACCAACAGATAGATGGCCAATTCCACTGAAGGTGGAACTAGTATCTCTTGTCATGCTTGGTCAAGCAAATAAGTCTCAACAGACTTTGGTAACTGCAATGCTGACCATAGCAACACAGGTCTAATACAACCAGACACTTCAAATCCTAAATTAAATGCTGTGTTTTTCCTCTTGAAGAACCGACTGTATAGGATTTATGATGAAAAATATCAAGAGATCAACCTAGAGCCTCAACTTTGCTTTGTTAGCTATTTCAAATACTAAAATATCCCCTTTTGCTGTACAAGGCCAAGTGTATGAATATACTGTATTGTTTAGACCCTTCAGACCACAGTAATACTGTTAAGTCCTGCCAACAATAGCTAAGAACTGCTTCAAAACTGTTCAGACAGTTTACTTAAGTAAGCATCAGGAAATGTCAACAAGGAAAATGATTTCAAGTCAGTCATGTGCCTCTAATTAGGCTACATTACTAAGAACAAGCTGCAGCACGAAGAAAGAAGAGAAAGGAAAGACTTCAGTGAGAAAGGGGCAAAGAATGTGAACATTGATCCCTAGTTTGTTTTTAATCACCTGTTGTAAACTTGCCAACTGAATCACCCCCCCCCCCCAAACAAATCTTGCCAAGAAAATCCTGTGATAGGGTTGCCTTATGATTGCCATAAGCTGGAAACAATTTGAAGGCACGCAGCAACAACATCTAATATGCAGAGACCCAGCATGGTTTAGTGGTTTGAGTGTCAGTCTAGGACCACAGAAGACCATGGTTCAGATCCCTGCTTTGTCAAAGAAATCCACTGGTTGGCATGGGGCATGTCACACTCATTCACAGTGGCAATGGCAAACCATCTCTGAACAAATCTTGCTGAAGAAACCCCATGACAGGTTTGTCTTAGAGCTGCCAGAAGCTGGAAACAACTTGAAAGCAACAACCTAATAAGCCTGCTCGTCTCTGCACCTATCTTATTTTTATAATAAAAAGTGAGTGGGTACAAAGAGGGAAAGGGTTAATAAAAAGCAGAATGGGAGAAGAAGGAGACACAGAGCCACAGAAGCAAGAAAGAAATGTGGGATGTTTCTGTGGAAAACTTTTCATTTAACTATCCAAGAGCCTAACACTGTGTGAGTTAATATGTTAAAGAACTGCAAAAGGGTTGGTTCATTGCAACTCAACCCTAATAATATTATACAATAATGTACAACAGAAACCAGTCCAGAACATAATCAATAGATAGAATTTATTGGGGAACGTTACAACATTCCCCCCTTCCAAACACTTCAAACACTTATCTTTCATACAGACTCATGTCTTACAAGGCAAAGTAAGGGCAAAAGGAAGTTAACTGCAAAAGGAATGTAACAAATGGGGAAAAGTTACTTTACTGGCACAATAAATCATGCTTTCTCCTTACTTTTACTATGTAATGTTTAAAGAGGAATTGATCACCATTTCATTTTCTTATCAATCCTAACACTTTTTTGGGGGGGGGGGGGAGAAGCAACACAAATTAAAAATAAGAAGCAATGGCATGAGTAACACAATGAGTTACTTTTCAAAAACTTTAATGAGCATTTTCAGTGACTACCTTGTCAAATGTACAAAAACAATGATAATAAATTACTTTTAAGAAGTAACTTTCTAGAATCTGGAAAATATAGCTTGTACTAGTACAAGGAAGGTAATGTCCCATAATACAATTGCTGCAGTACAGTTTAATTCTGAAAAACATAAAGAAAGCCTCTCCTACCATATATTTTAAAAACTGTTTTGAAGTGGTTGTTGAACTGCTTATAAGGATGCTGTCAATGGCTTTCTTTGTCAATCTTCAATAAAGATAATCCAGAAAGCTGTACTTTTCAGAGAGAAGAGGAAAAGGTCACTTTTTGAGAATTACAGTTTCAGTTTGTTTCTGTCCTCTGAAGTAAAGGTGCAGTTGACTAATCCTAGTTTTTTCCTCAGCTGAAGCTAACAATTTTCTGTGATTTATTATATATCCACTATGATTCTTGCATTAACAGGAACAAGTCAATTCACTGTTTTTAGAATATAACATACAAACACAAAGACACAAAATATTAAATGGCTGTGATCTTCAAAACACCAGTGCTAGCTGCATTCACTGTACAACAGTGATTCTCAGATGTTGGCCTCCATATGTTTTGGACTTCAACTCCCAGAAGGCCCATGACCAATGGCAAAGGATTCTGGGAATATATTTATTCATTCTTTCACTTGCTTTATTTGTATCACACACAGGTACTTTCCCAGAATCAGAACTCAAGGTGTTCAGTTTCCCAGAACCTTATTTTATTGAATGTTAACAAGTACTAATATGTATTATATTTATTTATTTTTGTAGAATGTACACCATAGGCAGGTTCATTTTATCTATTTTAATTGATTGTATGTACAGCACTGTGTAAATTTACAGCGCTATATAAATACAGCTTAATAATAATAATAATAACAACAACAACAACAGGGACTCACAGTTTAAAAAAATATACAGTATAGACAAAAACATACAATACCAATCAGATTTTTAAAAAGAATATAGCATCTTATTAAAAGCTGTTCCACCCCCAGGACCAGGTAACACACAGTGCTGGAACACCTTTGAGTTTAAGCACTCAATCCCTAAAAGTTTCGCCATCGCTGTTGTATACTGTATTGTTATTGTGCATATTATGTAATGTAATGTTCCGATATGTCTGTTAGAATGCAGTATTGTCTAGACTCAATGTCTTAATAATAATTTAAAAATTAAACATAAAGATAAAAACTAAGCCGTATTGCTTTTTCCAAAATGTATACTGTTTCATATCCTACTGATATACTTATTTATAAATAATTAAAACATTAAGGTACAAAGTACTATGAAACAGAAGCATATTATTGTACAACTGTTTAAAAAATGGAAAAAGAACGTGTGGCTACAAAATGGAAGAATTTCCCAGTGTTTAATACTCAAGAGTCAAAAACCTCTACAATGTATGTAGGAGATAAGAATAACTGAAAACTTTGCAGATGAATGGTTATCTGAACCTCTCCTCTGTCTAAATCAACATTCTTTCCCTTTGTGTTCCCTCAGTTGAATCAGGTACAATCCTGGCAGTGTGTTCCACTGAAGCAAAAGAGCCTTACTTTTGTGTAAATATTTGTAGGACTGAACTGTAAGAGATGGTGCAGAACACAGAGGTGAAAAGAGTACTGCTATTCCTTAACTTCCTATTTATTACTGATAGTAATTGATAAATCGTTACCGTGTTTACATCATCATATATAGTATTTATTGTGCTATTTAATTACATAAATGTTTGGTTCTACATACACGGCCAATACTTCCATTTAGTAACTTGTTGTGTGCCGTAAAATCATTTCCCACTTATGGTGACCCTATCATGGGGTTTCTTGGCAAGACTTATTCACATTTATTTACCATTGCTTTCATTGGAGGCTGAGAAGGTGTGACTTGCTCAAGGTCTCCAGTGGGTTTTCATGGCCAAGTGGGGATTTGAACTGGTTTCCAGGGTCTTGGTCCAACACCCAAACCACTACGTCATGCTGGCTCTTTGATAATTCAGCCAGAAATAAATTAATATGAAAACAGATACAGGAATACAATTTCATGAGCAAGAGTGATGTAATCCTTGTAGTCATGTCTCAGACTAATTCCACTCATTATAATTTAATTTATATGCATTACTACTGTAGGGATTTGGAACATGTGTTCAAAAGCTGGAGAGTGGAAACATCACTTTATTAAACCCTGGGGAAGAAGAACCAAAGATTACACCCTAAAAATTTATAGTGACATTACAATGACAGAGTTTACTATACAACATTGTCTGGATGTGCTTGTGTTTCTAAATTGGGAACAGAGAGTCTTAAAAACAATCCAGTTATGAGCATGCTAGAACAAAACTGGATGCATCATTGAACTGAAAGATTTGGATATTAAATTCAATCAACATAAATACATTAGAAGGCAGAAGCTTAATTTCCAATCTATAAGAGAACTATATATATATATATTAAAACTTCACAGAAGCATGCTTCTATTTTGAGATTAACCATCCCTGGTTTTACTTCAGGGTTGGGCTTGTATACACTACCTAACCTGAGGCTTCAGCAACTTCAAAGAGAGCTCTACTAGGAGTAGAGGACAGAGTGGAGAAAGAAAGCTCTAAGACTGGTATCAAACCTAAACCTCCAATATATGACCATTTACATTTCTATGAAAATAAAAAGACAAATTGTTGTTGTTGTTGTGTGTCTTCAGGTTGTTTCTGACCTATGGCACCCTAACTTGAACAACAAATTAAAACAACCAGTCATTACAATAGCAGTTAAACCCCCTGTAAAAAAGAAGCCAACCCTCATTTGCTAATAAACATGTAATAATATCCAAGAGGTATAACCATTAACCTAAAGAGTTCCCCTGCAAATCTCCAAGGGAAACAGGTCCCTGTCTTCAATCATTGCCCTTGACATTAGCAAAATAAATAAAAAGATAGCAGATAGAACTAATGTTGTCCATATTGATTTGTCCTTTCAAGCATTTAAGCTACTGAGTACATCTTTCAGACAATGCTTGGTCACAGATTCATTTATACCAATTCTCTAGACAAAAATAGAACCTTCCTTCAAACTTTTAGCAACTTCCATCTTGGCTGCAAGAAGGAAGAAAGCTACTAGATTCTGGTTTAGGATGTTATGGTTTGGATTCAGAGGAGATATTTAGCAAAGCTCAATCAAGTTTCGGTGTTATAGAATAATTTATCACTCACTACATATACAAATATGCCTAAGATTCTCACAACCCTCTCAAGCATTACTTAGTACAATTTCTGATCATGTGTACCTAATCTGATTGTGGTGAAATAGCATCTATAAACCAACTTGATTGATTTCTTTCTATAGGGGCTCCTCTACTTTGCAGCCATGGTTCCATCTAGATCTAGAGAAATCCTGGGGTTTTCAATTTGGAGAAGAGTATATAAAATTCTCAGCCAGAACACTCCAGTGCCTGACTGAATTACAAACCTCAGAATATCCTGGCTGTTAAAAGTGGAACTATAGTGATGTAGTTGTGCAGTGTGAAAGGACCCCAGATCAATACCAAATCAACCTCTGGTATAAGAAGGAACAGATTTTGCTTCCAAACCACCTTTAGACCATATTTTGCAATTGTTAAAAGTGATTTACAGAATTTTTATTATAATTCCTTTTGAATTTGCACTATAATTAAGTACTGCCTGCTTACATAGACAGGTAAGGTCCATGGCTTGTCCAGTAACTTCTCCCATTTTAAAGAAAGCGTATATTTTATTATATTTGTGAAAAATATACCCAGGGTACCGGTCTGTGTAACAAAGTGGCTTGGGAAGTGGGGTGACCCTTATACCTACAAAATGAGTAAGCATATCATTTATACAATTATGGCTGCCACACCACAAGTATAAGCATGGAAACGAAGAAGTTTGAAATACTTCTTCTGTACCAAAAGTACTGCCTTGCAAAATAAATACATAAAAAGGATGTGGCCTTTATTCCTGGATTATTGACAAAATTGGGAAGAAAAACATTGATTTCATTGAAGCTTCTGCATCTATTTCTATTACTACCCATTTTTTACATCGTTTCAGATGAGCACAAGTGTTTTCCTTAACTGAAATGTAATATGGTATCTGACTTTAAGTTTACTTCAAATAATCCTACCTGTGAAAGAGGTAGTTTTCATCCTGCAAACTTTTACCTTTAAACACCAAATTGCTAAATATGAAATGAGCAAATAATTTTTGAGGAGGAAAACTGGGAAAATCTGAAATAAAAACATCTACTTGGGTATAAACCATTTTTACTTCAGCCAAGCCATGGTATATTCAACTCTGACCAGTTTGAAAAGCTTTTTGAGTTTGTTCACATTCTTAGGTATGAGTACTAAAAGTATTTGATCATTTTTAATTCATAAGCAAGTGTTACAGACCTGATTTCATATTTATTATAATTAATCTGTAGAGGATACAGGTCAGCAATAAGATTCTAATTTTTAATCTAAGATTTTAGGGTTTTTACCACATCCAATTCTTTCATATGGAGTTTTAACAGAACTATAGCAATATCATCCACAATCAAGTAGGAAAGGATACTGTGATTGCTTCTGATATTCTCTACAACAGGGGTAGGCAATCTTTTTGAGCCGGGGGCCGGGTTGCTGTCCCTCAGACAACTGGGGGGCCGAAGCCAATAAATAAATAAATAAATAAATAAATAAATAAATATTTTTTAAAAAATTAAATATATAAATAAACCAGGACAAATGTAGGACAAAATTTTCAAATGGAAGACACTTTTTAAAAAAAAATGGAGGAC
>NW_024802939.1:2891523-2996323 GCF_019175285.1 Sceloporus undulatus | reverse complement strand
GTCCTCCATTTTTTTTTAAAAAGTGTCTTCCATTTGAAAATTTTGTCCTACATTTGTCCTGGTTTATTTATATATTTAATTTTTTAAAAAATATTTATTTATTTATTTATTTATTTATTTATTTATTGGCTTCGGCCCCCCAGTTGTCTGAGGGACAGCAACCCGGCCCCCGGCTCAAAAAGATTGCCTACCCCTGTTGTAGAGAATATCAGAAGCAATCACAGTATCCTTTCCTACTTGATTGTGGATGATATTGCTATAGTTCTGTTAAAACTCCATATGAAAGAATTGGATGTGGTAAAAACCCTAAAATCTTAGATTAAAAATTAGAATCTTATTGCTGACCTGTATCCTCTACAGATTAATTATAATAAATATGAAATCAGGTCTGTTACACTTGCTTATGAATTAAAAATGATCAAATACTTTTAGTACTCATACCTAAGAATGTGAACAAACTCAAAAAGCTTTTCAAACTGGTCAGAGTTGAATATACCATGGCTTGGCTGAAGTAAAAATGGTTTATACCCAAGTAGATGTTTTTATTTCAGATTTTCCCAGTTTTCCTCCTCAAAAATTATTTGCTCATTTCATATTTAGCAATTTGGTGTTTAAAGGTAAACGTTTGCAGGATGAAAACTACCTCTTTCACAGGTAGGATTATTTGAAGTAAACTTAAAAAGTCAGATACCATATTACATTTCAGTTAAGGAAAACACTTGTGCTCATCTGAAACGATGTAAAAAATGGGTAGTAATAGAAATAGATGCAGAAGCTTCAATGAAATCAATGTTTTTCTTCCCAATTTTGTCAATAATCCAGGAATAAAGGCCACATCCTTTTTATGTATTTATTTTGCAAGGCAGTACTTTTGGTACAGAAGAAGTATTTCAAACTTCTTCGTTTCCATGCTTATACTTGTGGTGTGGCAGCCATAATTGTATAAATGATATGCTTACTCATTTTGTAGGTATAAGGGTCACCCCACTTCCCAAGCCACTTTGTTACACAGACCGGTACCCTGGGTATATTTTTCACAAATATAATAAAATATACGCTTTCTTTAAAATGGGAGAAGTTACTGGACAAGCCATGGACCTTACCTGTCTATGTAAGCAGGCAGTACTTAATTATAGTGCAAATTCAAAAGGAATTATAATAAAAATTCTGTAAATCACTTTTAACAATTGCAAAATATGGTCTAAAGGTGGTTTGGAAGCAAAATCTGTTCCTTCTTATACCAGAGGTTGATTTGGTATTGATCTGGGGTCCTTTCACACTGCACAACTACATCACTATAGTTCCACTTTTAACAGCCAGGATATTCTGAGGTTTGTAATTCAGTCAGGCACTGGAGTGTTCTGGCTGAGAATTTTATATACTCTTCTCCAAATTGAAAACCCCAGGATTTCTCTAGATCTAGATGGAACCATGGCTGCAAAGTGGAGGAGCCCCTATAGAAAGAAATCAATCAAGTTGGTTTATAGATGCTATTTCACCACAATCAGATTAGGTACACATGATCAGAAATTGTACTAAGTAATGCTTGAGAGGGTTGTGAGAATCTTAGGCATATTTGTATATGTAGTGAGTGATAAATTATTCTATAACACCGAAACTTGATTGAGCTTTGCTAAATATCTCCTCTGAATCCAAACCATAACATCCTAAACCAGAATCTAGTAGCTTTCTTCCTTCTTGCAGCCAAGATGGAAGTTGCTAAAAGTTTGAAGGAAGGTTCTATTTTTGTCTAGAGAATTGGTATAAATGAATCTGTGACCAAGCATTGTCTGAAAGATGTACTCAGTAGCTTAAATGCTTGAAAGGACAAATCAATATGGACAACATTAGTTCTATCTGCTATCTTTTTATTTATTTTGCTAATGTCAAGGGCAATGATTGAAGACAGGGACCTGTTTCCCTTGGAGATTTGCAGGGGAACTCTTTAGGTTAATGGTTATACCTCTTGGATATTATTACATGTTTATTAGCAAATGAGGGTTGGCTTCTTTTTTACAGGGGGTTTAACTGCTATTGTAATGACTGGTTGTTTTAATTTGTTGTTCAAGTTAGGGTGCCATAGGTCAGAAACAACCTGAAGACACACAACAACAACAACAATTTGTCTTTTTATTTTCATAGAAATGTAAATGGTCATATATTGGAGGTTTAGGTTTGATACCAGTCTTAGAGCTTTCTTTCTCCACTCTGTCCTCTACTCCTAGTAGAGCTCTCTTTGAAGTTGCTGAAGCCTCAGGTTACCCGTAGGTAGTGTATACAAGCCCAACCCTGAAGTAAAACCAGGGATGGTTAATCTCAAAATAGAAGCATGCTTCTGTGAAGTTTTAAAATATATATATATAGTTCTCTTATAGATTGGAAATTAAGCTTCTGCCTTCTAATGTATTTATGTTGATTGAATCTAATATCCAAATCTTTCAGTTCAATGATGCATCCAGTTTTGTTCTAGCATGCTCATAACTGGATTGTTTTTAAGACTCTCTGTTCCCAATTTAGAAACACAAGCACATCCAGACAATGTTGTATAGTAAACTCTGTCATTGTAATGTCACTATAAATTTTTAGGGTGTAATCTTTGGTTCTTCTTCCCCAGGGTTTAATAAAGTGATGTTTCCACTCTCCAGCTTTTGAACACATGTTCCAAATCCCTACTGTAGTAATGCATATAAATTAAATTATAATGAGTGGAATTAGTCTGAGACATGACTACAAGGATTACATCACTCTTGCTCATGAAATTGTATTCCTGTATCTGTTTTCATATTAATTTATTTCTGGCTGAATTATCAAAGAGCCAGCATGACGTAGTGGTTTGGGTGTTGGACCAAGACCCTGGAAACCAGTTCAAATCCCCACTTGGCCATGAAAACCCACTGGAGACCTTGAGCAAGTCACACCTTCTCAGCCTCCAATGAAAGCAATGGTAAATAAATGTGAATAAGTCTTGCCAAGAAACCCCATGATAGGGTCACCATAAGTGGGAAATGATTTTACGGCACACAACAAGTTACTAAATGGAAGTATTGGCCGTGTATGTAGAACCAAACATTTATGTAATTAAATAGCACAATAAATACTATATATGATGATGTAAACACGGTAACGATTTATCAATTACTATCAGTAATAAATAGGAAGTTAAGGAATAGCAGTACTCTTTTCACCTCTGTGTTCTGCACCATCTCTTACAGTTCAGTCCTACAAATATTTACACAAAAGTAAGGCTCTTTTGCTTCAGTGGAACACACTGCCAGGATTGTACCTGATTCAACTGAGGGAACACAAAGGGAAAGAATGTTGATTTAGACAGAGGAGAGGTGCAGATAACCATTCATCTGCAAAGTTTTCAGTTATTCTTATCTCCTACATACATTGTAGAGGTTTTTGACTCTTGAGTATTAAACACTGGGAAATTCTTCCATTTTGTAGCCACACGTTCTTTTTCCATTTTTTAAACAGTTGTACAATAATATGCTTCTGTTTCATAGTACTTTGTACCTTAATGTTTTAATTATTTATAAATAAGTATATCAGTAGGATATGAAACAGTATACATTTTGGAAAAAGCAATACGGCTTAGTTTTTATCTTTATGTTTAATTTTTAAATTATTATTAAGACATTGAGTCTAGACAATACTGCATTCTAACAGACATATCGGAACATTACATTACATAATATGCACAATAACAATACAGTATACAACAGCGATGGCGAAACTTTTAGGGATTGAGTGCTTAAACTCAAAGGTGTTCCAGCACTGTGTGTTACCTGGTCCTGGGGGTGGAACAGCTTTTAATAAGATGCTATATTCTTTTTAAAAATCTGATTGGTATTGTATGTTTTTGTCTATACTGTATATTTTTTTAAACTGTGAGTCCCTGTTGTTGTTGTTGTTGTTATTATTATTATTAAGCTGTATTTATATAGCGCTGTAAATTTACACAGTGCTGTACATACAATCAATTAAAATAGATAAAATGAACCTGCCTATGGTGTACATTCTACAAAAATAAATAAATATAATACATATTAGTACTTGTTAACATTCAATAAAATAAGGTTCTGGGAAACTGAACACCTTGAGTTCTGATTCTGGGAAAGTACCTGTGTGTGATACAAATAAAGCAAGTGAAAGAATGAATAAATATATTCCCAGAATCCTTTGCCATTGGTCATGGGCCTTCTGGGAGTTGAAGTCCAAAACATATGGAGGCCAACATCTGAGAACCACTGTTGTACAGTGAATGCAGCTAGCACTGGTGTTTTGAAGATCACAGCCATTTAATATTTTGTGTCTTTGTGTTTGTATGTTATATTCTAAAAACAGTGAATTGACTTGTTCCTGTTAATGCAAGAATCATAGTGGATATATAATAAATCACAGAAAATTGTTAGCTTCAGCTGAGGAAAAAACTAGGATTAGTCAACTGCACCTTTACTTCAGAGGACAGAAACAAACTGAAACTGTAATTCTCAAAAAGTGACCTTTTCCTCTTCTCTCTGAAAAGTACAGCTTTCTGGATTATCTTTATTGAAGATTGACAAAGAAAGCCATTGACAGCATCCTTATAAGCAGTTCAACAACCACTTCAAAACAGTTTTTAAAATATATGGTAGGAGAGGCTTTCTTTATGTTTTTCAGAATTAAACTGTACTGCAGCAATTGTATTATGGGACATTACCTTCCTTGTACTAGTACAAGCTATATTTTCCAGATTCTAGAAAGTTACTTCTTAAAAGTAATTTATTATCATTGTTTTTGTACATTTGACAAGGTAGTCACTGAAAATGCTCATTAAAGTTTTTGAAAAGTAACTCATTGTGTTACTCATGCCATTGCTTCTTATTTTTAATTTGTGTTGCTTCTCCCCCCCCCCCCCCCCCAAAAAGTGTTAGGATTGATAAGAAAATGAAATGGTGATCAATTCCTCTTTAAACATTACATAGTAAAAGTAAGGAGAAAGCATGATTTATTGTGCCAGTAAAGTAACTTTTCCCCATTTGTTACATTCCTTTTGCAGTTAACTTCCTTTTGCCCTTACTTTGCCTTGTAAGACATGAGTCTGTATGAAAGATAAGTGTTTGAAGTGTTTGGAAGGGGGGAACGTTGTAACGTTCCCCAATAAATTCTATCTATTGATTATGTTCTGGACTGGTTTCTGTTGTACATTATTGTATAATATTATTAGGGTTGAGTTGCAATGAACCAACCCTTTTGCAGTTCTTTAACATATTAACTCACACAGTGTTAGGCTCTTGGATAGTTAAATGAAAAGTTTTCCACAAAAACATCCCACATTTCTTTCTTGCTTCTGTGGCTCTGTGTCTCCTTCTTCTCCCATTCTGCTTTTTATTAACCCTTTCCCTCTTTGTACCCACTCACTTTTTATTATAAAAATAAGATAGGTGCAGAGAAGAGCAGGCTTATTAGGTTGTTGCTTTCAAGTTGTTTCCAGCTTCTGGCAGCTCTAAGACAAACCTGTCATGGGGTTTCTTCAGCAAGATTTGTTCAGAGATGGTTTGCCATTGCCACTGTGAATGAGTGTGACATGCCCCATGCCAACCAGTGGATTTCTTTGGTAAAGCAGGGATCTGAACCATGGTCTTCTGTGGTCCTAGACTGACACTCAAACCACTAAACCATGCTGGGTCTCTGCATATTAGATGTTGTTGCTGCGTGCCTTCAAATTGTTTCCAGCTTATGGCAATCATAAGGCAACCCTATCACAGGATTTTCTTGGCAAGATTTGTTTTGGGGGGGGGGGGGGGATTCAGTTGGCAAGTTTACAACAGGTGATTAAAAACAAAATAGGGATCAATGTTCACATTCTTTGCCCCTTTCTCACTGAAGTCTTTCCTTTCTCTTCTTTCTTCGTGCTGCAGCTTGTTCTTAGTAATGTAGCCTAATTAGAGGCACATGACTGACTTGAAATCATTTTCCTTGTTGACATTTCCTGATGCTTACTTAAGTAAACTGTCTGAACAGTTTTGAAGCAGTTCTTAGCTATTGTTGGCAGGACTTAACAGTATTACTGTGGTCTGAAGGGTCTGAACAATACAGTATATTCATACACTTGGCCTTGTACAGCAAAAGGGGATATTTTAGTATTTGAAATAGCTAACAAAGCAAAGTTGAGGCTCTAGGTTGATTTCTTGATACTTTTCATCATAAATCCTATACAGTCGGTTCTTCAAGAGGAAAAACACAGCATTTAATTTAGGATTTGAAGTGTCTGGTTGTATTAGACCTGTGTTGCTATGGTCAGCATTGCAGTTACCAAAGTCTGTTGAGACTTATTTGCTTGACCAAGCATGACAAGAGATACTAGTTCCACCTTCAGTGGAATTGGCCATCTATCTGTTGGTAACCAAATATAGTGATGAAACTGTTCATGTTCCCACAAACATCAGTCTTATATATTGTTTCATTAAGGGGAAACAACAAGATGGAATTTAACAAACAGATTGAATTGAAAACTTTAAGAAAAAATTACTGGTAACGAAACATTGTGTCTTTCATGTCAGATTGTGATTTGTGACTTCAACAGGATTGTGTTGCTAGTGAATCAGCCATATGATACGGCAGACACTGAGATGAAACAATGCTTCTATAGCCACAGCCCTAATAAACAGTGCTGCTATTGTTTCTTTTCTTTTTTTCTTTTGCTATGAAACTCCCTTGTGCATATGGTAAAACAGCCCTTGAATGTTTGCTTTGTGACACACTTATTGGACCCCTTGCCCTTTTATGTAGTTCGTGTAATTTATTTAATTTGGCAATAGAACAACCTCCATACCGTCCATTTTTTCAGCTTGAGGCCAGATCAAGGCTATACTGTTAAAAAGACATGGGTCAGATGATCTACGTACTTGTATGTGGCTAAAAAGATTACTTCTCATTAAAAATTAATTACATAAAAGGTACAAGACATTTGTTTTCATATGCAACAGAAATCCTGAGATCCGCAATTTGGTGCTGTGGTGACTAAAAAACAAACTCTCCTAGCAAGCTATACAAATCTAATCAAAAGCTGTAAACTTGACTTTTTAGACTAAACTCCCAGAATTATCTAATCAGTATGGCCACTGAGAGTGCTGGATGAGTAATTCTGGAAGCTATATGTAATAATCAGTGCTGAAAAATAGAAGATGACAATAAAAACGAAGAATAAGAGAGTTCCACAGGATCCAAGACATCAAAGGGAAATTTAAACCAAGAGTGGGATGCTATATGACCAGCAAGAGAACACATTACATGGCCAAGTACAAATAAAAAGACGATGGAAGCAATGCACTGAAGAACTATGTAAAAGAGATGAAAGGTTGACAGATTCATTCAAGGATGAACCATTTGAAGATGAACCCACAATTTTTGAAGTGGAAGTGGAAGCTGGACTCAGAGTTCTTGGGATAAATAAATTACCAGGAACACATGGCATACAACCAACCTTCTTCAAGCTACAGAGGCAGAATTTACTCTGGTTCTAATTACAGTATGTCACCAAATATGGAAAACAGTGGCCTACAGATTGGAAACACTCAATATATACTGTATTCCAGTCCCCAAGAAAGGGGAGACCAGGAGTTACAGTAATCACAGAACCATTGCATTACTTTCCTGTGCAAGCAAAGTGTTGCTCAAAAGTTCCTCAACAAAAGACTTTTACCATATATGGACTAAGAAATACCAGGTGTCTATTCTGAGTTCAGGAAAGGAAGAAACTTTAGGGATCATCTTGCAAACATACATTTGTACTTTGATGATAGGGTGACTTGGAGATCTCTCATTCAGTGGTTTACCATTAGTCAAAGTCGACTTTATGGCAGTTGACAACAGAGTCCCAAAGTGTAATGTTTGCATGCTCCAAACCTTATCCCGTTACACAGTGGATCCTTGTTATCCACTGGGGTTTGGTTTCAGGAACCCCCGTAAATAACAAAACATGTATATTCAAGTCCCATTAAATACAATGGCATAGCAAAATGGTGTCCCTTATATAAAATGGAAAAATCAAGGTTTGATACTTGAAATTTATACTTTTTAAAAAATATTTTCAAGCCATGTATGCTTGAATCCGTGTATAAAAAATCCATGTATAAGGAGGGCCAACTGTATTAAAACAGACCCTTATTGCAATGACTCAACATCTCCATCTGCATGTCAGACTATTTTATGGAATATGATTTGGGTGAACGTTTCGCTTGGTTGAGATTGATATGGCTTTGCACATATGACTGGGAGCACAGGCATACTTTGAATTGGTATGTTGCCCTTTCCCCATCAGTCTTAAGAAATGCATTCATGTGTTATCAGTCTACAGCACAAGACAGCTACAGCTAGGCAGTCAGAATTTCCTCTTCCTTCTCCTCACCCTATCTTTTGGAAGATTTAGTTTTGGATAAATTTAATACAATTCATTTGATTACAATTCACCTTGCTCAAGAGATAAACATTCAGTTCTCCCTTTGTGATGAACTGGAGGGGATTCCTCACACATTCAGGATATATTCAAGCTAAATGTGCAACATTGTACAGGGGGACAATGTTCTACTTATCAGTGTTGGTTGCCATAAGAATAACACACTTCTCACAACAGAAGGTGTAGCAATGAGAACAGAATCTCTCTGTTGTTCCAAACGGATATTAAAGGCATGGCCATGGAAATTCACTATTAATGGGAACTTGGCAGGATTTGATTGTTTTACTTATTTTTAATATGATGTGTTAAACTTTCTGCCATCTATATTGATCAAATTTTTGACTATTTTTCCTGAAGGTTATGAATAATTTCAGGTTCATTTGAGATTTTTGCTTTTAGACAGCCTAGTTCAAAATAGGAATTTGAACTGGAAGCATGGCATGTGTTACTGTCATCTGTATTGTTAAAGGACATAGAAACTTGACGATTCTAGCCCCAATATCGTATAGGTCAAGATACATTGACATAACCTTATGATTTTTCACAAAAAAAAATGAGCTTATTGAAGTGGTTTCGTTGGTGTCTGTGGAATTATGTTTACACTGTTACGGTTGAATCTGTGTGGTGAATCAGGACAAGGCACTGCCTTGGGTACACAGGATTTTCAAGGTTTTTTCTTTTGATGTATTTTGATTTTTCATCTACTATCTGCCCAGTTAAGATGTAAACAGACAGTAGTTTCACAATTTCTGTGTGGTAAGTCAATATTGTCCCTGTTTTTATGAAACAAAGAATAAGGTAATGACATCCAAAAACACTTTATATATCTACTTTTGAACTGGAATTTGACTTATGGGCTGTCCATTCTAATGATGATTCATTCAGTGAATCGTAATAGATTTGAAGCAAATAATTAGCTGCTTGTATAAAATGTGATCCATACTGTGGCTTGTCAGTGTGCTAGTCGGTTACATAATGCAGGCTAACACATCAACATTCTTTCAAATAAAGAAAAGTCCTGATTTATAAAGAGTGACAACTCATGATGTAGGAAAACAAGAATTTCTGGTGTGTGAGAAAAAAGGACATGGGGCATAATAAGACAATAAATGGAATAGAGCAAGTTGTAAAAACAATGTCAGGCTGAACTTCTCAGTTCTTCAACAGCTGTACCTCTTCAGCCATACTAGTCTGTGAGGCTCACACAGCAGTGTATTTTTAAAAAATTGGTAAATAGTAGGGGATGCAGTCCTTCATAGGTAACCTTTTGGGGGTTACAAGCCATCAGTGGGCAGAACCAAGGACATACTCTATCCCAGTTCCATGCACTCATATCACTGCCCCGTTCATATAAAATGATACACTACATGATACACTAAGTGATACATCATCGCTATTCCTATTCACATGTATCCATATTTTCTCATTCACCCCATTTTCTGTTTTCCCACCCTCATCTTTCCATGATTATTCAAGCTATGTAAGTACATTTTTGTAGAGCTTTCTTGACTTTCCCCCTGTATACCCCAGTTCCAACACATCTGTTATTTTCTGCACTGAGCAACCTGCCGTATTCACCTTTCTTGTTGGTCGTAAGCCAACACCATGGAAATTTGCCAGTTCTGCTCCAAGGGTCTGATTTAACCCCAGGACTCGTTTGAGTTGCTGACAGTGGTTGTTGGACCCCAGCAGTTGTGCTGACAAGACCAGGGTTTGAATCTTGTCTCAGCCATGAAACCTTGAGCAAATCACACACTTTCACTCATAGAGGATGACAGTGGCAACCCCCCTCTGAAGAATCTTGCCAAGAAAACCCCATGATAGGTTCATCTTGGGTCAGCATAAGTTAGAAATGACTTGAAGGTGCACAACAACAACAAAGGCTAAATCTAGTTTTAGTGCCAGTCTGGGTAGAACCTATTGAATCAATGAGACAAGTCCTAGTCATTCAGTGGGTCAACTCTAGGTGGGATTAACAGTTGGATGTAGCCCATAGTGTTCTTTGATATCTTTGCAGAAACAATACTATATGAATCCATACCTTTTTGAGGGGAAATGCAGCGTGAATTCTGTGGGGATAAAGTTTTCAAACTGATTCCTAAAGATAGCACAGTTGTTTCTATTTGTTTCAGGACACTTTGGATCACATCAGCTGTGTGGAAGTTTTGCATATCTTGGTGTGTGTTTTTTTTCCTTGACCTATTTGTTCTAATGCTAGTAATACAAAAGATTACTAGGGATTTTAGCCAGAAATCTTGCATCGCAGTGAAGTTGGCAGTAGATGAAGTTCTTAATATATATTTAAACCCTGAGCATAAGGTTAGTGCTGCAACAAAATGCAGAAAAATCTGGCTCAGAAGAATCTGTTGTACGAATATTCTTAAACTGCTGCATTACTGATTCACAACACTTGCATAGGATCTAAGTATTAAAAAGATGGTTTATGTTTACAGATGAATTGACATTTGCAAAGGACTGGGATGCATATTATAGCTGTCCCTGTAGTTTTATTCATTTTGCTACCATGAAAACCTGTGATATTGTCAGATAAGTGTAATGACAATAATGTCACGATGTTTTCAGCACACAGTTCTTTCCTGGCAGTTCGATTACCTTGTTATTCTGTTGAACAGTGGAAAGCAAGCTTCTGATCTGAACTGTCTCTTTCTGCTTCAGAGGCTGGACACTATGTGCAAAGAACATTGCTTGTTTTTTAATTAGAAAAGTACTTATAAATGATTAGAATTTTTATTATATGGCAGAGTAGATCTTGTACTGGAGAAAATATTTCTGCAGTGTATTTGATCCTCAGTGGTAGCTTGTTTTCTGTTGGGAAAAAGCTAACAGGAATGTACTGAATGCCTCTCATCATGTATTGTCACACTGAAAAGACCACACTTAGCATCTTATCCAACCAGCATTGTAAATTGAAGTGCGAATAGTAACTGTGTTATTAAACAATACACTATGTTTACTATCTTTTAGATTGTAAGCCTGAGGGCAGGGAACCGTCTGACTAAAAGATTGTATGTACAGCGCTGTGTAAATTTACAGCGCTTTATAAATAAAGGTTAATAATACTAATAATAATATGTGAACTAATAGTGTAATTCTCCAGATAATTCAGATTTGCTATGAAGAATTCAAATCCTTTATAGATTAATGGTATTACAAGGAAATAATTTATATATAATAATTTATTTAGTATTTTATGTACAACCCTTTAAATTGGAAGGCCTGTGTAGATTAATGTGGAGTGCAATATTTATTTATTGAGTTTATATCCTACTTTTCTCCCAAGATGAGATGCTTCTCATCCTAAATAACTTTGCTGGACAGGACATGTACTCAGAGGGTGAGGAGACTAATATGTTTGAATTACTGCTTATCTAAACCACTCCTTTCAGTGTTCCTTATTGAGGAGAAAAGGCAGAAAAGTTATCTACCTGTGTGGATTTCAGTGTCTTTGTTAAATTGGCCATCACAGCACTGGCACTTTTCTGTTCACATACCTATTTACATTATTACACCTTTAACTCTTAACTGATTATTCAATACAGAAAGCAGTTATTCTACTTTCTGTATTGCTAAATTGTATAGTTGCCTAACACCCTAGTGGACTTTGCCTTGATACAAACTGTTCTCATGTGCTTTGGTATTTGGCCATCCACCCCCCCCCCCCCAAGTTTTTCGAAAAAAATTGAATTATCAACTGTGTGAATAACCAATGTGAATAGATCTGGGATAAACTGGAATAAAACTCTGCATGTCTTGAATGTGGTTCACATACATTCGTATGATAGACTCCATCTTTAATTGAGTGCTGAAACATGTGAGCAACTGAACTTGCAGAGATGTGCATAGATGCGATACCATAGTGTGAATAACAAACTTGAAACATGTGAGTGAGATTATTTGCATAGTCACTCTAAATACAACATGTGACTGACGCCCTAGATTTGCATTATTTCCACCTCCACTGATTCTAATTCATGATTGATGTTTACCTTCTGTACTTCCCCTTTTATATGACCTTTCCTATATTTGTATGTCTGAAGGTAGAATCTGTGATAAAATTGTCATAGTTGAAATTCATTTTCTTAGTTTTGGCCCAGTTCTGCAATCTGCTAAGGCAGTCTTGGATACTTACTGTTGTCTTATCCAGAACTTGGGCCAAACGCCTGTTCCAGCTCACCTTTTACTCCAGTAATCATCTTACTTCCATTTCTGCTAAACTAATGACATTTGGTTTCTACTACTGTCTCTCAAAAATACTATTGTGAGGGAAAAATGGGGAGCAGGATTGTAGTCTTAAATTCAGTTGCCAATCCCAGATAGAATAGACCCATTGTATTAATTGGATTTACATAGATGTAGGTTTACCACTCATCAGTTCATTGAATGAAAGAATTTTTGCTGAAATATTGGCCAATTGGCACAACATTTTGCTGTTTATGTTGCAGCTAATATTTCACCTAAAATTTCAGCTGAACCATGGTTCTTCATACAGCAGCTTTTACAATTTATTACTGTTATTTGGCATAGCAGATGCTTTGACAGGAAGATGTAAGAATTGTTGGAAACTGCAAGGAAGTTGGAAAGGGATTAGATAGATTTTATTTAAAATAAGTCAGTCCTCTTTAAAATAAACATTCATCAGTAGTTGTAAAATTTGGCATAGCAATTTAAAAAAGAACAAAGTGTGCTTGTGCTCATGTTTCCTCCTAGGACCATAGTTAAACAACTGTTGCATAGTTAACAAGGTCTCTCTTGCAAATAATTAAATTAGCTTTGGCAACATCCTGATTCTTCAATATTACCAAGGAGCAATTTATTTTGCCCTTTATGTATTTCAGTCACATTGGAGACTCCCCATGGGGTAAACTTCCAGCAGTTATAACATGCAACCTTTCTTTGCTTTGTGTTTCATGATGCCTTTAAAGCTGTGACTCCACAAGTATGACATGAAATTTATTGCTTAGATTACAAATATTTGTGTTGAATTGTTAATTGGATTACTGAAATTTGCTTCCTTCAAAAGTAGAGAACGTTTATCTTTCTGGTTTTCAGAAAATAGTTTCTCCAATATTTTAAAAAAGAATACAGTACATTCAAAACTATATTGGAAAAATATAAACACACATAACATAACATGATATATAATAAAATTTACAAGAGTAGATAGAGGGTAAATATAATAGCTGTAAAGGACATGGTGTGTTTTACTGAACTGGGCGGGGAGTGGGGTAACTTCTTTTAATACCATTATATAATTGTTCAATTTGGCTTCCTTTAAACAATCATGAAACAGAGGGAGGAGCAAAAAGGGTGGTGTAACTGGCATTTGTTGTCATATTTCAAGTGCCAGAAAGCAAACATGGGAACAAACATTTGAAGGACAAATGCAGTGATGGTGTGAAGGAGATGTGGTTTTCAAGTGGAATGACCCAAAACAACTGTCTAGTGTGATAAACATCCAAATTCCTTTTTGAGCAACGTGCAGTGGATTATTCTTTTGTGCTCAGTCCAAAAACCTGCCATGTCAAGCCCTGGAAAGGGTGGTGGCTGTGCCTTATAGAGGAAAGGAGAGGGAGGGGGAAAGGCAATTCAGACCATGAAGATCCAGCTGCTGTACTCTCTTAGGGAAAGGAAAGGTGGCTGCACTTCATTTGACAAGGCACCCTCATTTCTTGTCCCCCTGATCAAGTTGAGACCAGCTCTTTCCCTGTGGTCTGAACCAGCATCCCCCTCCCTCCTTTCCCCACCAGTAAGCAACAACATTTGAGCCTCTCCTGGGGCTTGACACATGCCAGGGAGAGGAAGGACACAAAATGGTATGTGCAAAGCTCACACTCACATAGGCTCTGTTTTAAGTATGGGATATTGGGGATAATCACTGCGTAGTTTTCTTGTTAACTCTTCAAAAATCCTTTTCATGACTTTTTGAGCATTTGTTGAACAACTACAGCCATATAAGTTCCAATTGCAACAAAAACTGTTATATGTAAACAGGAGAGAAACAACGGAGTATAATTCCAATTTCATAATGGTTGCGTTGTAGAAATCCAGTCCCTGATTTGGGAAGGCCAAGTCATGGTTTGTTGTGTCAGGAATGAGCTCTGTGCTTGTGTGGTCCCGCTTCTCTTCTCAAACAAATACTGTCTGTTTGGTTTGCGTATATAAGGATGCCAGAACTACTTACATGTGACAGGAAACAAGAAGTTCTGTTTTAATAAACCAGAATATGCACAAGAAGCCTATGGATTATGCAGAACATTGGCTTATGCTTCCCCTCTCCCTTGCTTGAAACAGGAGAAAAAGGCAGGTTTCAGCACTTAAAACAGTTTGCAGTTTTATCATAAAGCAACACTTTAAGTGTTGAATTCTGCTTTGTTTTCCCACTCACATGAAAGGAGAAGCAACGCTGTAGGAAAGGGCTGAATGCTACAGCCCACTTGTACATACAGTATGCTAGTTTATTAAGCCAGGATTATGTTATCCTGAGACATAAAATGGGAATTAATCAGACTGGAGAACTGGTTGGAATGTACCCTCCAAACTCTCCAGAAATGCAAGGCCGGGATCATTTAATGGGGGCTGTGATCTGTTGGACTGAGCATTCAAGGACAAGGAAGAGGAGGAAGCATGCAAATACAGAGCTTATTCCTGGTTGATCTGAGTATTTCACATCTGAATGCAAGCAGCTTCTAAAATAATACTAGATATATTGTTTGCATTATTGTTGTTATTGTTACCGCTTTGTCACCACCACTTCACCAATTGATTTCATGGTGTGTGTGGGTGTGTGTGGGTGTGGGTGTCATAATCAGTTTTACTGACTATTGTTTTTGGACTATTAATAATTCAAAATCTATGCAAGAATCTAGGACTAGTGAGGCATCATTGGGTAATAGCGGAGGAAGGGCGGCATATAAATAAAAATTTTATTTATTATTTATTATTAATATGGTACATTCCAAGCAGTGTCACTTTTTCTATTTGTGCTATTGTGATCCTATTCATGGCGATTTCCATTTTCTTTCCTGTTTCTTTCTCTGTAATTTTTCTTCATAGCTCAGAAAGGCAGGGAAACATGGAGAGCAGAAGAAAGAAAAAGTGTGCTGGAGATGAGTCCTAATGACTGTTGAGCCATATGGCAGCCTGCAAGGGGCCTGGTAATTGGTCCAAGGGCTGAGAGTTCTTGCTATTATAGATTGCTGTCATGGAGAATATTTCTTTGGTATTTGCGAACCTCCGTAGTAGAAACAGCATGAAATATCTGAAGAGGGGAGAACCATAAGGAATAGAGGACTTCAAGCAGAACAACCTTGTTTAGTTTCAGGTTTGGTGGTGCTTTATGAAGAAACTTGGATTATGTATGGTTATAACCAGTGGGTCTCTGGGCCCTTTCACACTAAGCAATTACAGCTCAATAATTCCACTTTAAAAGCCATGGTTCTTTCTATGGAATCCTGGGATATGAAGTTTAGGAAGGGGTACAAACTACACTACAATCCCCATGATCCTGTAGGATGTTGTCATTGCAGTTGAATTGGCATCATAGTGCTATAATGTGTGGAGTGAAAGGACCAATTGTCTTCAGAAACTATTAATATTCAGGTAGTGTACTCTTACTATTCATGGTACTCTTCTTTTATTTAAAAAAAACCCTGTGGGTAAACAGATTGGAAGGACTGCTAAGCTGCTACAAACAGCAAGTGTTGACTCTTTCAAAGAGCATAGTGGGGTGAGGATTGGCAGGGCTGTAGTCAACCTCTTGCTCTTCTGACTGAAGTACTTGTTTGCAGAACTATAGATAAGATTTGTTTTATATAACTTAGTTCTTAATGGTTTAAAGCAATGTAAGGCCACCCAAGATAGCAAACGTTATTCTGGGTGAAATGTGTGCCAGTCTGCTGGCAGGAGGGAAGTCCCTGCTTTTCCTGCAGCTTTCTACTATGTCCCCTTGCACACAGGCTCTACATTCTCCCAGTAACATCTCTGATTCAGACCTGACATAGGTCACCCCCCTTAAAGGGAAATCTTCAGTACTCTCTTGTATACTTTGCAGACTTGAGGGTAAAACCCTTCCATCAATATCTGACTCTTGAGGGTCATATCCCTGCAGCTTCTCCTGTCCCTCATGAGCTTAGGACTGAAGAAGGCAGCATTGGTCCTTGAAGAATTGCAGTCAGCATCCAGCAGGAGTAGAGCCACTGAAAGATCAGGCTTTGTCAGCCTCCTTAAAGCCTCTGTGGACTGCACACTTTTTCTAGAGTAGCAGCTCTTAATAGGATAATACTCCACCCTGCACCTTCTTCAGTTGCCTGGCCAAGGTTCTGTCAGCTCCTGGTGTGACCCAGAATAATCACTGAGCTGTGTGCTGCAGTCTTCTTCCTCTGGACCCCTTGCCTAGCCAGGCTAGTCCCCATATTCCCCATTAGGAAAGGGTTTCCCAAGTTTCTGTGTAGTATTCGGAGTGGGTGGGCTGTGGTGGTTTGCCCAAAAAAAAGGAAGGGAAAATTCACTACTCTAAGCCCCTGCAGATAGGAAGATGCATGCCATTTATTGATTGGTTTACAAGCTCTAGATGTTGCCGTATAACAAAAGGTTATCAGGATTATTCATACAATAAAAAATGCAGTAAGTATTTAAATCATCAGTTAAAAAATACTAAATATCCAAAATGCCTAAGAGAAGTGAAATAATTTAATCTAGAGCCTAACATATAACCAGGGTGGTGCCTGGTGAGCTGTCTTGGGGAAGGCATTCCCTAAGCTGGATACCACAACTTAGAAGGCCCTCTCTCTTGTAGCCATCTACCTAAATTCATTTAGCAGGTACAGAGGAAGGCCTGCAAAGGTGATCCTTTAGCTCAGTAGTGGGAATTGGATGGGCCCCCATCATCCCATTGGCTATACTGGGTTGTGCTTTGGAGAGTAGCAATGTCTGGAAGGCCAATGATTCTCACCCCTGATTTGGATTCTCTGGCTTCAAGTTATTAAGGGCTTTAAAGATCAACACCAATACTTTGATCTGGCCCTGAAAATGAGCCAGATAACAGTGCAACCAGTATCACAAGATCATATCCACCAATTGCAACTAGCAAGGTAGCTGTCCCTGAAATTTCCAAACCTGACATGTCTGGTCTATTTTTAGTAATACCTTCACAAATAACACATTGCAGAAATTCAAACAGGAGATTATCAAGTCACTAATAACTTTCACCAAGCTATCTCTGTATAGAGAGGGTTGTGACTGGTATCACATTTTAGCTTGATTAAAAGCTTTCCTACAAAGTGAGGTCATCTGTGTTTCAAGTGATCATGATAGATCCAGGAGCATCCCTACAGCTGATCCTTGAGAGAAAGTGTAAACCCTCCAGAACCCAATGTTTTGTTTATTGGAACTCTCTGTTTTCTTCTGTTTAAATTAAGCAGAATTTAATTTAATTTAACTTTTTTTTTTCACAGACGGCGGCTGATTTCCCAGAGGTCTTCACTGGAGACTTTGGAAGACATTGAGGAAAATGCTCCCTTACGGAGGTAGCTATAAATAATGCCTGCATCATTTTTCTGAATTACACACAGTGTCTGATTCTGCCACTAATACATCTGGACAAGAGGGATCCAATAATAATTTGTATTAACTGAAGTCAGCATTTGTCTTGAGCAATTACAGAATCAGGTTCTTTGGATGATGTTACTGCATAGAACCCAATCTTTTCTAACACATATTCCATGATGGTTGTTGTTGTTGCTGTTGTTGTTATTTATATCTCACTTTTTCCCCACAACTGGGACTTAGAGCAGCTCACAACATTATAAAAAACACAGTACAATTAAAAGCATACAAAAGTTGTACTTTAAAATAGAATTAAATTATGACAATATTAAAACAAGTTACATGTTAAAAGAATAAAATATAGTTAAAAAGATGAAAATGTTAAAAATACTGATGTTAATGGGAGGCTTGTACAACTTGTGAGATGGATTAGAGGGTACTCGCTGTAGACAGCAGTTGGTGCAGGATCATGCCCAATTTCCTTGTACAGAGGAAGGTACTCAGACCTCTGAGAACACAAACAGGAGGAACATAGTGCTGAATACACCATCTTTCTATCAGTATAGTTAACACATGGAGGGAACGGCACAAAATTAACCCAAGAAGAAGAGCCCTCCCTCCAGTCCATCTGCCTTGGTCCAGGCCTCAGAGGGAGAGGATAACCACCGGGCCTCATCCGCTTTCCCACCACCATTCCTTTCTCCTTTTGTGTCGTGTCTTTTTAGATTGTAAGCAGGGAACCATGTAATTAAAAATAATAATTGTAAGCTGCTCTGATAGCATTTAGGGCTGAAGAGTGGGGTATAAATACCATAAATAAATAATAAATAAATAAAAATGTGTGAAGATCTGTATTTAGATCCAAGACAGTGGGATCATCATTAAGAGATTATACTTAACCAGTCTGAATGGAATGAAAAGCTGTAGGTAGGTAGTGTCTGTTGGTATGGCGTTGCATGTTAGACAATCTGGCATGACCAACTGGACACATACTATATGTTTGTTTGTTTGTTTGTTTTGTGGCTCAAGTGGTTAAGACGCTGACTCTGTTGATTGCAAGATCAGCAGGTTGACAGTTCAAGGCCTGAGTGCTGCATGATGGGGTGAGCTCCCATCACTAATCCCAGCTTTTGCCAACCTAGCAGTTCGAAAGCATGCAAATGCAAGTAGATAAATAGGTACCACTTCGGTGGGAAGGTAAACAGTGTTTGTGCAGTCATGCTGGCCACATGATCACAGAGTAGTTTCTGACAACACTGGCTCTTTGGCTTAGTAACGGAGATGAGCACTGCCCCCTATGGCCGGACACGACTTGACAATCTTATCAATGGGGAATACTTTTACCTTTTTTATAACTAATGCCTAAATAATCTAAAGGTGCCAGATCATGACTGATCTTGGAAGCTAAGCAGGGTCATCCAGGCTTAGTATTTTGGATGGGAGACCACCAACATATTGTGCTGTTGGCTATATTGTAACAAAAGGAATTGGCAAAACCATCTGAATATTCCTTGTCTAAGAAAATCCTGTGGAATTCATAGGATCTTCAGGCAACTTAAAGACACATAGACACAATACCACACTCTTCAGTCTTGAAGGACTCCCAGAGTGCTGTTATAAATACATACATACATACATACAGTCTATTGAGACAAGCAATAATCAATATTAAAACCACTAAAACAGTAGAATATGAAGACGAGAGATGTTAAAACCTCATAAAGCCAAGGCCTGTTAAAGGCCCATATTTAGAAAGCATGGGGTTCACCTAGCCACAAAAAGGTAGCAAAGTCAGTGCCAGGCAAGTCTCACAATGATGGAGGGTATTCCAGAGATGATGTGCCAGCACCAGGAAGCACCATTACCACCAACTACACTTTAGAATATAAGAAAAGAAATTGGAAGGTTCTTGCAGATTCAAGTGTTCTTTATATCATATAGAACAGTGGTTTATGAAAGTAAAGATCAGTGTTGTGATGAATTTCCAGTGCTTTGCCAAATACAGTACATTCTTTGTAATTCAAACGTACAGAAAGTACTAAATCTGTGATACTTGAAGATAACAATCCTTTAGCTATATGTAACTTGGATGGTGAGCAAAAAAATAATGGCCATGATTGTATTGCTGCTAGTTTGTCTTTTACAAATAATAACAAATATTATTTTCTTCCTTTAAAAAAATTGTACATGATTTTACAAATGAATACTTGTATCTTGTTCCACACCTTTCTTCACCTTCCTACTCCCCTGCTATCTTTTCATTTGAAGCAGGGACCAGGAAATTAGAATTCAACAGTTTACTGGATCTTGTGCAAAAGTAATACAAAGAGCAGATCTCTTTCCAAGTACTGGCTGAATAATTGTCAAGAAATATTTAGATCCACACTGAACTATCTTGTACTACAATTGAGTTGCCTAAAAAGACAGATGATACTTTATCTATTTTGTTGTTGTTGTTGTTGTTGTTGTTGTTGTTGTTGTTTCCCTTCCCTGTTGTGTTTACTACTTATTAACTTGGCTGTGCTATTATGTGCTGTTGTTTAGCTATATGTTCAATTAAAGAGGAACCAGACAGTTTCTTCCTGTTGCAGTTTTGCATCCCTCAGTACATTTTAAGCTAACTTAAATGTTACCTTTTTTCTTACTTTTCTGAAGCATACTGAAAGATTCTTAATATAGCCAGAATGCACACTGTAACACAGGACTAGGGAAGCTATGACCTTACAGTAAGTGGATTTATATCTATAGAGTTGAGGATTTAAAAACCCTAGCATTATAAAACAGCTCATAGTGTGTATTTTACTTACGATTAGATACAGAACTCTATAGATTGGAGCGATCCTATAGAAAAAGACTGGCTGATGAAAGGAACAATGGGGTTGAAGTGCTACTCTACCTCAAAGGTTCCACATTGAGTCTGGGGGGAAAATACAGAATCAATACCCCCTCCCCATTCCCGCATTGCTATAAGGCTACAGCAAGCTCTTCAGGCATAGCAGTAGGTGATCAGGGCTAGAATGATTTGTTCTGGTTGCAGTATGGGATCTTTTGGATGTAAAGTCCCTTGCATGCTCCACATGCCCTTGGGTGGCAGCCATTAATTCTAACATCAACTACTACTACAACAATGAGTTTGGTCCCAGGGCTCCTATTATTATTATTATTATTATTATTATATTTATATCTTGCCCTTTTCCTAAAACTGGGACTCAGGGTGGCTCACAACATTAAAAAAAACAGTATAACTAAAAGCATTCAAAAATAGTACATTAAAATATAATTAAATTATTACAATATTAAGACAAGTTACATATTAAAAGAATAAAATCCAATTAAAAAGATAAAAATGTTGACTCAGCCTTTCATCCTTTCATAGGTCAGTAAAATGAGTACCCAGCTAGTTGGGGGCAGATTGGTTTACAGATTGTAAACCACTTAGGGATTCCTGAATTCAATGTGAAGCAGTACAGAAATGTAAATACTGTTGCTATAATGATTTATTTCTTACCTGTCTCTCTCCAAGGCTCACAGTGGGATACAACATAGATTAAACCACATAAGACCATTCAAACACATTATGTTAAAATACATAAACACAGGGCACATTAAAACCATCCAACATAAAACTGAAATATCATAATTTTAAAGTAATTGTTTAAAATCTGCCAGGTAGGCCTGCCGGAAGAGAGAAATCTTTAATACTGGTTTAAATTCAGACAGCATATTTAGCTGTCAAATCTCTCCAGGCCGGTCATTCCACAGTCTATGGGTGACCGATGAACATGTCCTCTGGGTGACAGTTGTCAGTCTAGTCCTGGCCAGTTGAAATGAATGTCTCCCAGGGGACCTGAGTGTACGGGGCACATTGTGCAAGATGATCCCATAGGTGACCTACATCCAAACCATGTAGGTCTTTAAAAGTATAACCAACACTTTGTGCTTTGCCCAAAAACTAACTGGCAACAAATGGAGTGATTTTAATATTGGTGTGCTGTGATCACTCCTAGATATACCAGCGATCAATCTGGCTGCTGTGTTTTGAATTAATTAAAGTTTCCAAACTTGGTACAAAGGTAGCCCAGTGTAGAGCACATTGCAAAAGTCCAGCCTTGAGATTACCAGTGTGTGCACTACTATCTTTAGGTCTTCCAGTTCTAGGAAGGGGTGCAGTTGGTGTATTAGCTGAATACTAGCATGAAACTGACATAACTAATTTCTCTCCTACTAGTTTCAGTGGGAGGCACATTATTGTTTGTTTGTTTGTTTGTTTGTTTGTTTTAAATGAACTGCTGGCTGGCGAGAAAAAAAATGAGAAAACAGGCAGCATTACCACCCTTCCTTATTAACCTTTATTTTTTATGAAGCGCTGTAAATGAACTTATGCCCTGCCCATGATGAGATGGTATAGCTTGAGAAATAGTGAGCCTCCTGCTACATAATCATCACTGGCTCAGGATTACTCTGATTATCAGCTTGTTAAATTAAACAAAAGTGGTCTGTCTTTCCCTGTCTCCTAAAGGATTAGCAGCAGTCTCCCTAAAAGAGCATTCATGAGAACATTATGAAATGCCTTCTAAATTATTTAAATGCAGCTATAATTGCCAAAAGAAATAAATAATGTTTAATATTTCAGATTCTTTACTTGGGGCCATCTTTCCAGTGGCGTTCTGTTCACAGTGGGGTTTCCTTTAATTGGAACCCAACATAGCTGCTGGTAGGAATAGGAAGGTGTTAAATGGGAGAGTGATGGAAAGAAAGAAGGAAGGAAGGAAGATGTAGCTGGAGATTAAGAGCTCCATGAAAGTGGTACAATTGTTATATAGTTGTATAATTTATGGTCAGTTATCTGATATAACACATATGGAAGAGGACCAAATAATACCTTTCATATTACGATGTTTACCTTTTCCCTGACACAAAACCCTCAATAGAGGAATAGGGGTTTGACTAACGTAAAAACAGTTTTCTTTTTTTTTTAAAAAAATCAAGTTTCTTTCTCTGTCAAGCCTACTCCTCCCAACTCATCTGCTCACAGAATCATAGAATCATAAATTTGTAAGAAACCACAAGGGCCATCAAGTCCAACTCCCTGAAATGCAGAAATACACAATCAAAACACCCATGACAGATGTCCATCCACCTCTGTTTTAAAAGAAGGAGACTCCACCACTCTTCAAGGGAGTGTGTTCCACTGTTGAATAGGTTTTACTGCCAGGAAGTTCTTCCTAGTGTTGAGGTGGAATTTCTTTTCCTGTAGTTTGAATCCATTACTTCGGGTCCTAAAATCTTTACATCAGTTTCTTCACTTTCTTCACAAAGTGTTGCCTGTCAATTCATTGCTGCCTTATCCTCAGTCTCCCTCTGTTAGGTGCCTTTGGTCTTCCTTCCTCTTGCCTCTGTGGAAGCTAAGGAATGCAGATACTATAACATTTCTTTAGCACACTTGCCATCTCTTTGTCACAACTTTAAAGCGGGGGAGGAAAGGCCAAACATTTTAAGAAAAATTCTCTTTCCATATTCCAACAGTCTGCTATGAACAAGGAACTTGAGCCTTCTCTGAAGTCTTTTTGTTTTTAGACATTATTATTGTTCTTGTTTCTGAAGATTCCTAAATGGAGAGTGTTAACTTAAATAATTTGTCTGGTCTTTCCTTCCTGCTTTTGTGTTGAGGTATTTCAGCGAACCCTGTACAGAACATAATTGTTTGAACATTTGTTCTTTTTCAGATGCCGGACTCTGTCAGGCTCACCCAGACCAAAGAACTTTAAGAAGGTTCATTTCATCAAGAACATGCGACAGAATGATACACGGAGTGGAAGGTATTTTACTGGCAAATATCTCTTGACTAAGGGTAGAGAGGCAGTATAAGAAAAATATCAGTGGGGAAGTGAGTTTTTGTGGGAGTCAGTGACTCCCTTTTGCATTAGAAATTGGATTTTTATGCATATATATATGAGAGAGAGCAAGGAAAAAATGGCATATCTGATGAATCTCTTTTGTATTCTGAAGTCTGAAAGCTGGGCTAGATGTTAGAGACATGAAAAAAATTCCTGCCATTAGATCCATGGTGTTGTAGCAAATTCTCCATCACACAGCTGTTTGTACACCCAATGTACAAACCATTTCCCTCTGAAACAACAAGCAACTTCACTGAAGAAGAATGGGATGAAGCTACTTGCCATGTGGCATTAAACATGCCTATATGAGCATGTAAAATTTACAGGTGGTGGAGGTTCCTAACAGGGATGCTGTTCCTTATGTTGAGAAAAACATGTAATACCAGTGTATTTGTCATAAGAAAATGAGCTTCATGTAAGTCTGTCAATGCCTGCTGGTTATCAAAGCTCAAAAATAACTGGTTGCAGATAACTCACTATGTGCAATTCATTCCTTTCAACAGTAGCAAAGATAGAGCTATATTACATTATGGCTGTATCTTGATGAGGGATAAAATTACTATTTTGCTGGTATTACTAACTTTTAGTTACTTTTATACTTGGGATGTGGCCTCTGTAGGAAAATTACATGGTTGAAGTTCTGAGTCTTGGTTCTTGTGCTGCTGCCCCATGCTCTGTTGTGCATCTTGAGCGTTTTTATAAATTTGTATATATGTATGGCATTTTAAAAGTATGAGTACAAAGAAAAGGAGAAGAATAGGAGAACAAAAGAAAGCAAAAGGGAAGTGGAAGCACATAAAATGTACATTTATTTGAGCTGGCCGCATTTCCAAAAATACATTTTTTTTCAAGTTGAACTTTTTATGCAGTAGCTAAAGCTGTTAAGTTCTTCTGACTCTTGAATGATAGATGCTGAATGTTTATCTTTCTGACCTTGGAGTATAAATCTTTTTGCAAGAGCAAAAGCAAGCAGGAGCCAATAGCATTGACTTTCAGTTAAATCCCATCTCAGAGGAATATAATGTTATGTTAACTCTAAAGAGATACAGACAATCTGATTTTTGTTCCAGTCAACTCTAACTTTGTTAACATCAGATTTAATGCTTTCCAACAAATGTTATAAACTAGACTTCTTGGTTTCAATATCTCTGAGGATATGATTAACATTTTCAACAGGTTGGCTCAGGTGCTGAGAGCTGATGGTCCATATATAGACAACCAAAAAGTTTGGAACTGTAAATATTGCCACTTTATATGTGTGGGAAACTGATAAGTAGGCTGCAATATGGAAAATGGCAAAAATTCTTGGTCAGGACCAGTCAGTTGATCCAAAATATAAATCCCACAGTCAAATCAATTTCTCCCATAAAAAGTGTTGTCTTGTAATTGGATTCCCCAATACAGTTTGTTTAGTATGATCCTATGGATCAAATTGTAACTGACAACATATTAGACTTCAAGATACCCTGGCAACAAAGATCAAAGGGAGCACCATCCCTTTTTTAATTAAATGAACAGGCAAACCACCCAAAAATAAATTAACTTTCCAAACTTTGCTAGTGGTAGCTGTATATGAAAGCTATGGGGTTTTTGTTTGTTTGTTTGTTTCTAGTACTGAAGGCCATGTGCTTCTCAGACAATATTCTTGTGGATGTATCCTGCTTGTGGGCTTCCCATGGGCATCTGTTTTGCCATTTCAAGAACAGGATGTAGTTCTTGACAGGCATTTGGTCTGATCCAACTCAATGGGACTTATGTATAAGAAAGATGAGGAGAGGTTCTGTTGAAAGTACACTTGTCCCTCCACATTCGCTGGGATTAGGGACACAGGATCCCCATGAATGTGAAAAAACCACAAATAACAAAAACACTATGTTTTTACCTGAGATAACACCTCTCTTGGGAATCTCTAGGTCCTTCAGTGCAACATTGGGATCAAATTTTGCCAGACATTGACCATAGAAATGTGTTGGAGGAGCTACAAATGCCTAGTGCAGTGTTCTCTCTAGGAATTTCTAGGTCCTTCAGTTTGACTTTTGATTAAAGTTGACCATAGAGTTGCGCTGGAGGAACTGGATATTCCTAGAGAGAACATAGTAATAAAATCCATGAATAATCACATCAGCAAAAGTCAAAGCCACAAATGTGGAGGAATGAGTGTATGTGCATCTGCATTTGGTCCTGCATCAAAAATAGTTATCTGCACTCTTCAACCCTTCAGATTTCATCCATAGAATCTTAACAGCTTTCTTCATTCAAATACACAGGTTGGAAATCAGTCCTTGTGTGCATAGTTGATCTTACCTATTTTTGGCAGCCTGTCACATGTGGCTTGGCAAAAGATGCTTACAGAAGTAGCAAGTAATGGGCATTTTCCTTTCTAGCAACACTCTGATACAGGGATGTAGCCATCCCCCCCTCCCTGTTAGATGCAGTGAATGGTGTGTGATGCTGTGCTGCTGCACCCAAGCCTCATTATAATGGTGGCACTTAGTCTGGAACCCCCCCCCCCCTTTCCCAAAATCCTGGCTACATCCCTGTCTGATACATGTGCTACTTTACTTCTCCCTTACTATGCTAAACGGGGCAGAAATGAGGATGAGAAACATGTTATAAGTAGACAAAGAAACACCAGATAATGCCCAAGGGAACTCAGCTACAGTAGATAATGTGAAGTACCATAGCTCCTTTATGAGCCCATTAGAACTCAAAGATTGTCTGAAGAGACCATTCTCTCTCTCTCTCTCTTCTACCACCTTCTCAAGCTTGTTTGGTGGGAACAAGGGAGAGGTCCTTCTCAGGGCTGCTCTCAGACTTTGGAACTCCCTCCCAAGAGAGGCCAGGATGTCCCTGTCTTTGCTGCCCTAGACAGGTGAAAATACTTTTGTGCTGTCAGGCTTTTACAAACTGATTAGGGTTGAGCTTTTACTGCTGTGTGGTGCAGTTTTTAATGTTTGTATATACAGTGAGTCCTTGTTATCCGCTGGGGTTTGTTTCCAGCACTCCCCATGGATAACAAAATTTGTGGATGTTCAAGTCCCATTAAATACAGTGGCATAGTAAAATGATGTCCCTTATCTAAAATACAAAATCAAGGTTTGCTATTTGGAATTTAAATATTTTTTTGAATATTTTCAAACCGTGGATTCTTGAATTGATGGATAAAAAAATCTGGGGATAAGGAGGGTCAACTGTAATCTTTTAATACATTTTAATGTTTACCATTTTACCATTATAAATAGCTTAATTGTTTTTAAAAGTGTCTGATTTATACTTCTATTAATGATTTTGTATTGTTTTTAATTTGTGTTGCTTTGAATATGTTATTAGCTGCTTTGAGTCCCATTATTGGGAAAAGGTGGGATATAAATAAATAGCCAGCCTTGGTTTGCGTATCCAGTGTAGAGTTTAGATGGATGAAAAATAGCAGTACCTGCTAGAAGCTACTTTAGGTACTTTGGGTATGAAAAGTACAGAAAGGAAACTGGAACTGCAGGACATGACCCTGGACAAATGTTGAGCATATCCCTGACAAGCAAAAAAATCAGGTCACATAAAGGAAGAGATCTATACAGGCTGTAGCAAGAATGAGTAATGTCTGTTCCACAGGTTGCATGTGGTCTGTTGAGGCCCCAGGGCCCCTCTTGACACCCCCTTACACCTGTGTGTGCATGTGTGTGTAAAAATGGCCAATTGCACCCCCCAGAAGCCTGCAATAGTTGTGAATGGCCACGTTAAGGTTGCTTTGCTAGACTAATTCTGCTCAGGAGAATCAGGAGAGAGAGCCAGTGATAGAGACTGAGCCAATTTTTTGGCGAGGAGACATTGTTTTAGACGAAGACTAAAGCACACTGTACAATATTGCACCATAGAAAGTCTTAAACTAGGGCAGACCATTTTCCTGTCTAGCCCAGCAGTGCCTGTTCTGACTGGAAGGAGCTTTCTAGAATATCAAACAATGAGACCTTCTGCATCATTCCCTACCTTACCTTGTTAACTGGAGACTGGAGGCGGGACCACCTAAATTCAAAACAAGTTTTCTACTACTGAGCAATGGTCCTTTTCTCTAGCAATGGCTGGGAGCTTTCTTCTATGCCTCTTCCTCATTAATGTGACTGAAAATGTCTTGAAATACCTTTGGGTATTAGCCTTCTGGTAATAACTACAAGCTAATTAAAGACTTGGTTTTTTTCCAGTTTAAATGAAGCTTCTAATTTCCTCATGAATAAATAGATTTAAAAAAAAAATTAAAGTGAAATGGCTGCTCAGTTTCTGCAATCTGATGCTATGCTTCCCCCCCACCCAACTCCTTCTCTTAGAGTAGGAAGAGGCAGTTCTCCAATGTTAGAAGTATGTGTTAATTATGATTTATAATTCTAAACAAAAGTCTGGATATTTTAGTCTAAATGCTTCTTGACGTTGGGTTCCTAAGCATTACTGGCTGCACTAAAAGGGCATTCCTAGTAGGTTAATATCTAAAGAAGGCATCTTGCTCCCAGCTCCACTTGCAGTTCCAGTTCGAAGCCTTGCACATCTCATCTTAGCATGCACCAAAGTTAGACTGCATGCACCAAAAAGAATGGCATGTCAGATGCTCTTGTAAACTTAATTACTGCTCCGTATTGTAGTTAGTGTAATTTTTGTGTGAAAGCACAATAGAGTGAAGTCATCTGTTTGATGTTAGATTCCGTTAGTGTATAAGTGGTTGCATTGTCATCTGCTCAGCAGGCACCAATTATTGTTGCATTTATGAACTCTGGCTTAGAGGACCCATTTATTTCTCAACCACCGCTGGCACAGTGCTCAGCCAAAAGAAGAAGAAAATCATCTGTCTGGCCCATCAGTAATTTCCCTTGGGCTGCCTTGTCAAAGATCTTTAAAAATAATGAAAGAGACAGAAAATAACTGTTTCCTTTCTGGGTCTTTATGTCAGTAGACAAAATAAAATGTGGAATAAAATGATCATAGTCATACAGTTTTAATGTTGTCTTTTCCCTTCTTCCCTCCTGTACCAACTTTATTAAATACATTGGGACACTGACAGGCTAAATAATCATGTTAATAACCTCTGTTCTGCATTGGTTGTGTCTGACACTAACTGGTTGTGCCTAAATGTAAAGAGTAGGGTTACCAACTTGCTTAGTTCAGTGTCAAAGATACTGAATGTACAAGATTAATTTCCATTTTGTATAGGCTACAAAGTTTTTCCTTGTTGTCACTTTGCTTATAAAGATGGTACAGTGTCCAAAACAGTTGGGACGCTGCATTGGCCCAACTCCAGAGTTCTCACTTTTCTCCTTTCCATCTACTAGAGATATGATAAACACTATGCTCTTTCAAAGCACTGACCACATGGTTGGAGAGCAGGTGTTCAGCAGCTTCTATAGTCTGCAGGTTCTTAGTATTTGATGTGGGTGTGTGCATGCACACACATGTGCCTTCCTCTGAAATTTAGCCTACAGCCTCTGATATCCCCTGGCAGTTTCCCATCCCAGTGCTTCCAAGATAAGATCTTGTGTCTTCAAGGTATTTAGGGTACTTTAGTGCCTTAGCTTACTGTCAGATAGAACCACATAGTGTGGTTTATACAGAGGTACAGACAAATTTTGACATTTTAAAAAATCCATAGTCTAGAGCAGAACAGTAGAAAACACGACAGTGGAAGGAAAGTGGGTGGAATTTTGGCCAATCAAAATTATGACTTTGAATTTAATTCAACTGATAGATTTCTTCCCTATATCATGTCCTTTATTTTGTTTTGTAGAATAGTCCTTATTAGTGGAAGAAGATCTTTCTGCAGCATATTTTCAGTGCTGCCATATCGAGACTGTAGCCATGTTGGGTATGTATGTTTATTTCTTCACAACATTGAGTTTTTCTATGGCTGAGATCCAGTTTGACACCATTGGAACACTCCCTCCCACCCACATACCTAGGCAGGATCCAGGTAGAGAGGGAGGACGCCTCCAGCTGGCATAGTGGGCAATTCCACAGGTGGCAATTTGTAGATGAGAGTGTAACTGTTTGACCAGTATCTCACTTGTTTGCTGTGCCACCAGGCCTCTGCACCCAATTTCAGACCCATAACCGGGCAAGGAGATCTGGCACATTTCCTTGTGCAAGTGTGGAAAATGTACAGTGTCCTGTTTCTCTGGGAGATGTGTAAATGTTGTACCAGCACTGGATCCAACATTGGATGTTTATTAATACTGTTTGACAACAGCTGTGTTTGTTTTTGTTTTGGTAGGATGAGACAAATTTGACCTCAGAGCAGATGGGTTACATCTGGCCAATAGATCCTTACAGAAGAGAGTAACATAACAGCCTGTGAGGTGACATAGTGCCAGGGTTGGTTGTTGGTAGTTACAACTTTCAAACTGGAATTGACTGGCAGATACCATACAAAGCTAAATTTTGGTAGATGCCTTGCTGAAGCCATTATAATAAAAGGAGAGTTATTTAGGTCAAAAACATCTATTGGCCATATCCGTACATTAAATGCATCTTTGTGTTTAACAAAACATGCAGGTTTTGAAAAATGGCTATAGTGTAATTTGAGGTAGGGCTCATAATTTTCAAGAATGAAGTAAGTGTAGAGGACAAATTTGAAATCTCTTTTCTGAAGCTAGCATTTGCTTTTTGGGGGTGGGGGATGGGGAATCCTACATCAGCAGCAGGATTTTCCATAAAGTAAATAGTGGCTTCAGAGGAGGTTTTCCTCAAGACTAAAGTTTTAGAAAGACTAAAATTATACTTCTATACTGGACATGATCACAATAATTACTAGATTCTCATTGTGTTCCTTAGTTTGTGTATCCACCTTCTTGAGCTAGAGAGCATTTTCAGATTAGAGTAGCCCCACCTTATCTGTGGGGAATAAATTCCAAGACCTCCCATGGATGTCTGAAACTGCTAATAGCACTGACCCCTATATATGTAATGTTTTCAGACCATGATAGACCACAGGTTACTGAAACTGTGGAGAGCAAAACTATAGGTGGGGGGGGGCTACATTATATTCTCGGACTGTGGCTGAGTGCAGTTGATTGATACTACAGAAATTGAAACCATAGATAAAGATGAACTACTGTAATCGTCTTTATCTTCTACTATAAGCAGAAGCATTTTCATCGCACACTGGATTGTATTGCCAGATAATGTTGAATTTTCAGGCTTCTGTTCTTATAGCAAGCTGTGGCTTTTCTTTTTTGTTTTTAGGTTTTAAAAAATCTGGTTAATATTTAATTATCTTGTAAATTATTCACATACTGAAATGTTCAGCTGTTGTTATCACTTAAAGAGCCAGTGCCCAGTAAAATTCCTTCATTGATTTTTATAGCTGTGTATCTGTATTCAGATAATCCAATAAATGTTCTGCTTATTGAAACAACAGGGCTGTATATCCTTCTCCTTAAGGAAAACTCTCCTGATTGTGTATTTTATTTTCTATATTGCAGTAAAGGGCCTTTATTGAGCTGTAACTCTACATTAATTTTATTTGTAAAACATATAACAGAACGACAACTAGGGAAGTCCCTGTTCCAAGAAACACAAAATGTAATAACTTCTTCAAGTAAAATTCAACATTTAATACTCTTTTGTGAAGAGCATGTTAGTGTCATACTATGAGAAAACATGTTTGTTTGCTTTAAAACATCTACAGGCCACACCAGCTTACATCAGAACCGCAGTGCTATGGAGAGATGGCTAATATGTTTCAATAGCAGATTGATTTTATACACCACCACCATCTGCTATAATCTGTGGAGGGATTTATAGCTAACAATAGCTAATAGCCACTTATGGAAAAAAAAGTTTTGGTTTTTGGAATATTTCAGATTTCAGAAATTCAGATGATGCAGACTCACTCTATAATACTATAACTTGCACTGTGAAATCAAAAGTTTTTATTAGTGGATGTAATGATAATGATGAAATCATACAGGTTCGGAGAAAATAATTTTATCCAAAGTAAAATTTAGACATACTGTATACCACAAAGTGTCTTGGGTCTCTTTCAGACCTGAGACTCCTGGCCTGATCTCAGGGATAGTTGAAAGGATCTTTATCCCTTAATTGTCATCCATATAGAAAGTAGTTTTCATATTGTGGTATGCATGTGTGAGGGTGTATGTGTTTGTACACACACATGATGCAGAAAGAGAGAATGGGGGCTCTTAAGTGTAAGTATAAGGAATTGTGGCTTGGCAGATGTTGGTATGCTAGTTAGGGCTGATGGGAGTTGTAGTTTAACAATAGGTGAAGTGCCATAGTCCCCTTTTCCTGCTCTGGAGGTATGTCTGAATCACTGTCTTGTTGTGGATCTCCTGCGTGATCTGGAAGTTGACCTCTATTCCTCCCTACCCCCTTTTGAAATTGTACTTCTAGTGAACTAATACAAAGTTAGCAAATCTTGCCCTTTGCTATCAAAAATAAAGACTAGGGTTGATTGCTTCTGGAAACTGCATACTTTCACACTGCTTTCAGAAATGCTCTGTGGGCAGTATATAAATGGTCTTTTTCAAGTATTTCCAAAGAAATACTTTTTTCACTTATCCTAAAGAAAATATTGGGTAATCAGTTTTTCCCAATTCTTCCAGAAAAGGGAAAGTGTTTTTGGGGGGGAGGGGGCAAGTATTGTACATAATACCATTTTAATTTGTTTAAAATATTTGTTTTTGTCTGTTAAGAAAATTGGACATGGGAGGAGACTGAAACTTGGGGCCATTACAGTATTTACAACTACTCAGGTAACAATGTCATAAAAGGGCTAACTTGCAGGCTTAGTACTATGTGAACTATGTCATAAAATGCCCCATCTACCTGGATGAGGGTTAATCACAGTTACAGCTCTGTACAGAGTTAATTATAAATAAATACCATAAATAAATAAATGCTAAATAAATTATGGTGAGGAAGAAGAAATCTGATTGTAAAGGAGGAGGGATAAAACATAACAGTGAAGCAGCTGTCAGAACCTCAGTAAGTGAAATGATGTTAAAGCCTTTTTATGATAAATATTGAGGATGAGCTGTTGTTTCACAGTGGTCATTCCTAGAAAGGAAAGCAAGTATTTATTTCTTTGTTAAAAGAAAGAAAGAAATAAATAAAAATGAAAACCTTGAGGCATACTTTGTTTTGATCAAGCTAAAAATAAGAACATTGCAATAGCTGTCCCCTGCAATCCACTGAAACTAAAATTAAGCACAATATATGAATTCTTTTTGATCTCTGTGCACAAACTAATTGCTATATGTTTTCAAATAATTTCTGACTTGTGGCAACCATAAGGCAACCCTATAATGGGGTTTTCTTGGCATGATTTGTTCACAGAGGGTTTGCTCTTGCCTTCCTCTGAGGCTGAGAGCATGTGATTTGCCCAAGGTCTCCAAGAGCCCTAGTCCAACATTCAACACAATGCTAAGCAAACTGATGCTCACCCTTTACAGGCTTATTTTAAGTAGAATATAAATGTCAAACTGTGTAAGCAGCAATTGCTGTGTTTGGAATAAGCCAATTTGTAACTTTACTACTGAATCAATTTATTTTCTAGAGGCCAGTTTTTGGAAAACAGATTTGGGAATAAACTAGTGTTTTTAGATGGGATGTTGTCCAGTCTCCTAGTTTCTGTCTCTTACATTTGTAGAAGTTGACTGAACTTAATAATGCCACTTCTTTTTGCAAGCTTTACGTGTTTAAAACATACACCTTTTTAAAAGCATCAATGGACTGATGAATGTACAGTGGATAACGTTTACGTTTAAACCTAAACTCCTTGCTTTCAAGGTTCTTGTAAAGAAAACATGATAGATTAGCATTTCTCCACTTGTTTGTTTTTAAAGTAGGTAAATAAAATAACAGTGAATTACCATGGCAGATGAAAACGAGCTTCACTGGGGCAAACTGCACATTATGCTTTAGCCACATGCAACAAATCTCCACTTTGCATCAGAGAGAGGAAGGAAGCTACCCTTGGCTATAGTGAGGAGAAAACACCCAACCACTCTCATTAGTGCAATTGCTTTAGACTTGTAAAGATTGAAACTTGTTGATCACAAAAGTATTCAGGCATAAGTGTCACTGAGAAACAATGGGGGAAGAGGTAAGCATCCCCTACCTCTCATACCAGTTCAAATGGCCTGCTAAGGCACTTTGTAAGATTGGCCCTTATTACATGTGTGGGTGAAGTTTAACATAAATTGACCTTTATTAATCCTATTTCAAGATTAAGGGGGTTCAAAATCAACATATTGAATTTAACTGATTTAAAATTATTCTCTCTTAATTACACAGTCTCTGTAAATTTGTGCTACCATGAAGACCATGATCCTCATTTATTCCAGTAAAAGGGGAATATCCACATGCACAAATGAATATTTAATTAGTGTTGATTGATGTTGTGCAAATGAAAAAAACTAGAAAACCTATATATGCATTAGTGTTTCTATACTCAAAATATTTGGATCATATTATGCTTATAGGTACACAGTTTTTGTTTACAAAGGTTTTTCTTCTGTCTTAAAGAATAATGTTTCATTTAGAGAGCATTAAAAAAATCACTCATACTTTCCGTCCAACTTAAATTATTTAAGTAATGGTGCAAAATTTGTAAAGAGATTATTTCAGTTGTGTAGACTTATTAACTCTGTTAATAAATAAATAAATAATAAATAAATTTTACCTAAATAATGTGTAAATACTGCTTCATAGTTTTCACTTCCTGAGGTACAAATGTAAACACTTTCTTTATCACAAGAGTCCATGTGACCAAGCGTAAGGTAGGAATTCCACATGCAAAAATCCACTGTGGCTCCCCTGGCACTACCCACCAGGAATCGTCATTACACCATGACAACACAACCATTTTGTTGCTGTGGGAGGAGGAGGATTGGATAAGCGCCTGAGGTTAGCCAGACACAGATTGAGGACACCTTTCATCAAGGTCCTTCTGAAGTCTCAGTTTATGATGTCATCAGACTGTGCCAGATGTTTCTTTGATCCCCTCAGCTCTCCCCCCGGGATTGGGGGCCATGGGGGCTTATAGGGGGTTAAAGGGGGGGGGGGAGGTCCAGTCTCCACAACAACCAAAAAAACAAATATGTATGAAAGTATAAACTGGGCTTACACTTGCATTATGTCACTAGCAGGATGCCAGTCTATTTTTATCTACATATAAGATAAGATCTACAAGATGCAGTGGTGGACTTTGGTATCTAATGCCATTGGAACAAGGACTTCCTTTCCCTTTTCTTCCTGCTGTAGCCCTTTGTTATACTCAGACCCTGATCCAGAGGGTTGACAGTGTTCCAGAATAGATTTTTACAGTGCAGGAGTGAAGAAGAATTGCTAATTCTATCAGAAACAGTAAAATTGAGTGGAAGTATAAAATTAGATTCTGGTCCTAGATAGAAATAGATTAACTATAATTAGAAGTTCTCAACTTTCTTTTCCTACATTTTGTACAAGGACGTAGCCAGGATTTTGGGAAGGGGGGGGGTCAAGACTAAGTGCCACCATTTTGAGAGGCTAAGAGCCCCCCCCCCCCAAGACACAAAAAGAGGGTCGAGCGTTTACCCTCGACACCTCGATGGCACCACTTTAACTTCCGTTATGGCTTCGTGCAATGGAATCTTGGGAACTGTAGTTGAGTCATCTGTCAGGTGCCACAACAAACTACAAATCCCAGCATTTCACAACATGGAGCCAAGGGCAGTTAAAGTGGCATCAAACTGGATTATTTTTTCAGTGCAGATGCAAACTGAGTCCTTCCTCTGAAGGTGTTTACATCAGATAAATTCAGCTCGATAAAGCAAAGTGCAGCTGCTCGAGCAATGAGCGGCAGCCACTCTGTTCATGCTCAGAGACACTCTGTTCATGCTCAGAGACACTGTATTCCAATTTGAGCTACGAACCCAGGCTGCATCCACACATTTCATTCCCACTTCCAAGAGGGATTTTTAATTTTGAGACACACACACACACACCCCTCTTTTAATTCCAAGACCTATCTATCTATCTATCTATCTATCATAATTTTTAATTCCAAGCCATTATACGTTCCTTTCTTTTTATATTAAACAAACCCCTTTAAGAGAATCCTATTTTGGGAGAAAGGCAGGGTATAAAATCAATCAATAAAAAATTATAGTGCAATAGTCCATCAGTGCATGGCTTACATTATAAGAGTTTATACCTTTATACATTTAAAAACTATTAAAATCACAGTAGGCTCAGAGTGCTACAGAATCATGGAATCATAGAGTTGGAAGAGACCCCAAGAATGACCATCCAGTCCAACCCCATTCTGCCATGCAGGAACTCCCAGTCAAAGCATCCTCAACAAATATGTAATGGAGGTGTCCATCTACATTGTAGAAAGATATACTATAGATTAATGCTATGGAAAATCACCACCTTGAGTCCGTATATTGGGAGAAAGGCGGGATATAAGAAAATAACAACAACAACAATATCTGGGTATTGTAGTTTTGTGAGACATTTAACCTTCTTTGTCAGAGAGCTCTGGTGGCACAACATACTACAAATCGCAGGATTTTCCATAGCATTAAAGCAGTGTCGAACTGGATTATTTCTGCAGTGTGCAGCCTTATTAAACTGCAGTTCCCATCAGTCTGTGGTGCTGCTGGATGATGGGGCCTGCAGTCTAGCATTGCCTGGAGCAGGGCCATAGGACTCCACAGCCACGATTCATCATCTTAGATTGATTTCATATATTAATTAATTAATCATAAAAACATAGAGTAGAAGAGACCCCACGAAGGGCCATCCAGTCCAACCCCATTCTGCCATGCAGGAACTCTCCATCCCCATTGACATGCTGAAAAAGGGCCAGCTAACTGTATTTTATTCTATTTGTCTTTTAAAAAAGAGAAAAAACAAGGCTGGAAGGAAGCCTCTTGCCTTTTTGCATCACAGACCCACCTCTTTTTTGTTGTTGCAAAAATCCAGAAATGACTGTTTTTGAAAACATGAGTCCATTCTCAGGAGAAATGTCCCGAGTAGAGTCTGAGTCTCCTTTCTCTGGACTTCCAAAACCCCAAACTGACCCTGAGAGCATCTGGTCTGACCCCCAACTCAAGGAAACTTGGAAATCCTGAAGGTTTAGATCAATTACTGAATTATTGAATTATACAAGGCATAGTGGTCTCAGGGTTTTGCTGAAGCTCAGTATGCAGAAGCACAACGTTATTTTAAAAATATTGTGCATTAAATTATCTTCAGTCTATGTCTATGAGATGCATATGAAACATACATGGATCCCATCTCCCAGTATATCCCATTAGACATACTGTACAGTGGTACCTCGGGATACGAAATACCCAGGTTACGAAATTTTCGGGATACGAAAAAATCCCATAAGAAATAATTGTTCCGGGTTACGAATGTTTTTTCGGGTTACGAAAAAACTTTTGGTGCTTTTCGGCGCTATTTTACACGGAATCGCGGCTTTTCCCCATTAGCGCCTATGGCATTTCGGCTTACGAAGGCTTTTCGGGTTACGAAAGCGGCCGCGGAACGAATTACTTTCGTAACCCGAGGCACCACTGTATATTTCCTTTTAGAAGCTTCCTTCCTTCCTTTTTTCTTTCTTCCTTTCTCCCCTTCCTCTTCCTCCCTTTCTTTTCCTTCTTTTCTTCAGTTCTCCCTCCCTCTTATTCTTCCTTCCTTTTTTCCCTTCCTTCCCTTCTTCTTCCTTCTTCTGCAAAAGCACAAGGGAGGAAGGAGGAGGAGGAGGAGTGGAAGCCAGACTCTGAAGGAAACGAAAGCGAAAGGAGTCACAGGACTCTCTCTCTCTCTCGCTCCCTCTATCTCTGAGCTTGTAACTGGCATTCAAGCTTCCGCCTCCGCCCCCCTCCCCCCGCCATTAAAGACACGGAGCAAAGGGAAAAGGGGAACTTTTGTTTTGTCTTTCCTCTGTTCCCTCGCCGTGGTTTTAATGGAGGGGAGGGGGGAGGAAGGAGCTTGAACGCCCCCAGGGCCTGATAGGTAGGGTCCCGACCCCCCCCCCCCCCCGCCCCATCCTTGTTTTGTATTATTGCAGAAGTAAAACATGTTCAAAAAGAATTATTTCTCATGAACTTACTTGGAATTAAATATTAGAAAGAAGTCTTGTCAATTAAATCATGATTGTTGTGTGCCTTCCAAGTTGTTTCTGACTTAGGGCAGCCCTAAGGTCTTTCTCTGGAGCCCAGAGAGTGTCAGTTCCCAGAGTCACAGTCCAATGTTCAAACCACATCACCGTAATGGCTCTCTTAATTAAATAATAGTCTTCACTATTTGGAAAAGAAAATAATTTCCTGTATAACTAACTTTGTATTATTTATTTACACTTGAAAGAGCACATAGTTCTATGCATATCCTGCTAATTGCTGACTTCTGCTCCTCAGAGATGTGAAAACAGAAGGTGGGAGGCAGTGTCATTCTGCTGCAGGAGTTTGCTTGAAAGACATAGTTGGCCTTGAAGGTGTGGAGCTAGGAGATAATGGGAAGGTAAGATTACTTATCAAAAGTTCATAAAATATTATACTCCTAAGATAAAGTTCACATTAGATCTTCATCCAAAGGAAATTGAAAACTCTGTGAGTATATTCTCTGCTTCATTTAGAAAACAGTGCCATCCAAACATCTAATACAACTTCAGCGCATTCAATTCATAAAGCACATATTTAAGACTACCATCTTTTATTCATTTAACTATGCATAAGCCTTATGAAACTCAATGGAATTTGCTTCTGAGTGGACACATAGATAATAATAATAAGATTTATTTATATACCGCCCAATCACTGGGAATCCGAGCTGTTTACAACGGGATAATAGACATAATAGATAAAGTGAACATTTTCTATAAATGGACTGTTTGTTGATTTTTGCATGTTGGTATTAAGTTTGTGTGTCTCTCTTACCCTTTCTTTCTACCTAGACTGTTTCTTATACCCAGTTTCTTTTTCCAACCAATGCCTTGGGAGCACGGAGAAACACCATAGACTCTACTTCATCCTTCTCACAGTTTCGCAATGCAAGCCATCGTAGCCTATCGTTGGGAAGGGCTAACAGCACCCAAGGGAGCATTGATACAGGTAGCATTTTGGAATATCTGAAGTCTTGATTGGTCATTTGCAGAGTAGCATGACAGTGCTTTCTAAAGACAACAAACACTGCACTGTGCTCCATTCTCCCAAGATTAGGTAAGAGATAATGAAGTAATTGCTGATATTCATAATACTGAGGTTTTGCATAAGCAGGTGCATCCTGGAACTGATACAAGTCTGTCTACCAATAACAAGCAATTACTGTACTGTGATCATTGTATGACATATGGTGTGTCTTAGACCACAGGGGCTCTAGCCTAGAGTATGGAAGGGAGGCTCAAGCCTATATGATTAATCAGGTCTGGTAAGGCTTCCCATTTTGCCTGCATTGCGCTGTGGCCCTACCCGCTACTTGAATGCACCTTGTGTTCCTTACTGGAGTGAATGGGGCTTTTGAGGTTGAGAAAGCTTCCCTACTCCTGTTTTTACATAGTCAAGTGCAGCTGTTTCTACATCAGACCTTTTACAGCTTGAGTCTTCCTTATCTGGAATTTCAAAATCCAAAATATTCCAAAACCCAAAATATTCTGATGTGTCAATGTAATGTGTCAAACACACTTTGTAGTGTGTCAAAATCATTTTGTTTCATGCACAAAAATATTAAAAATATTATATAAAATTACCATCAGGCTACGTGTATATGAAACATAAATTAATTTTGTGTTTAGACTTGGGTCCCATCTTCAAGATATGTACCCATATGCAAATACAGATATTCCAAAGTCTGAAATCCCAAACACCTCTGATCCCAGGCATTTCAGATAAAGGAAACTCGACCTGTATTAACATGGTTCTATATCCTTCAAGTCCATAAGTCCACAATCTCCTTCAAGTCCACTTATAATACACAGAATGTGAAAAAAATGTTTTTTCACTGTAGAAGCTTGATTACTTCATTTGGATTAGAAGTCTTTCTTCATCTCATCTTCTAGCTAATTTTCTTAATTTAATAGATTTCTTGTTATTTTTTTTTCACTGTGTTAAATCATCTTGCCTAGGCCTTATTGGTTATTGGAGCCCACTTCAACAGTCAGATCCCAGCCCATCCTCACAATTTAACCACAGGTTTCAGATGCAAATAATATAGGGAAGAATAGTGTTATGCTTAATTTGTTTATAAGATTGTGTTGTGTTATTTTTATGTCTCTTGCATGACTTTATGCAATTGCTTGCTTTCATTGATCTTCACAGGCAGTGATTTGGGAGATTATATTGAATACAACCCTAATCTTTTAGATGATCCTCAGTGGCCATGTGGAAAACACAAGCGGGTTTTGATATTCCCTTCATATATGGTGAGTCAGGTTTGATAATAACAACAAAAGGGCTGGTCTTGATTATAACTTTGAAGTTTATATTTGATCCTACTTAAACAGAGTGGGCTAAAATTAATTCTAGTCTTACTTAATCTAGAAGTCAAAGACATAGCCGTGTTAGTCTGGAAAATCAGTATGCAAAGGGATCTTGCAGCATCTTTGAGACTAACTGAAAGAAAGGAGTTGGTAGCATGAGCTTTCATAGACACGAGCCAACTTCCTCAGATGTGTGAGGTGAAGTGGGCTCAAGTCTGCAAAAGCTCATGCTACCATCTTCTTTCTTTCAGTTAGTATCAAAGGTGTTCCAAGATCCCTTTGCATACTTAGTCTAATTTAGTCTTACTTAGAGTAGACCTGTTGAAATGAATTATACTTCATCAGAACCAATCTAAATCCAATTCATTTCTGTGGGCTGACTTTAGAGTTAGGGTTAGTGCTTTTATCCTAGTGCTTTTCTGGCTGCTGTGAGTAATGAATTGGAATCATGGAGCTGTTCTACTATAGTCTCTGGTGAAGTGGAGCCCACTTAAGAGCCATACTTGGAGAAAGGTGTTTGGAACAACAAAGTGCAGGAAGATACAGTGGGAAAAGGTTCACACAAATTTTCCTTTTATTGTCAGATCCCATCCCTATTTTGTTCTTGCGCATGGTAAATATACGAATAAAAATGCCGCTCCCACACTTCATTTGACTTTTAAAACTACTGTACACAGTAGCAGAGAGAAGTTTCTAGTACTGAATGGTATACAGCTTTAATTATTGCATTTCACAAGTGGGCAGAGCTGAGACTAGCCCTTGTGACAGCATGGAACATTTTGTTCTCTGCATGTTGAGCTCCAATTTGTAATTAAACTTTCACTAGTTGGCAGGCTTTTGTCATTTGAGTTTGGCAAGCCCAGCCTTGCAGAAATTACTTTCTCTTATAAGTGTGGACAGAACTTCAGTGAGTGAGAGGAGGGAACACGTGGGATGACCTAAACAAGTTATGGTGTAAAGCACCTTTCGACCAGCATATTCAAAAACTGGCAGAGATTGGTTTTTTTGTTACAACCTTTCAAATAGACTCATGTTGGCAAACTGGGGATATAATTTAACAAACAGTGACTTCAGAATTTGGCAGAAGACAAAAGAGGTCACAGACTTTTAAACTGGGGTTGGGCTTGTTTTTCCTCAATGAAATCTGTGATTTTGGTTTGTTAATCTTTAATGGCACTGGGCACTTACAACTTTTTGCCAGAACATGGTTTGGCATGGAATTGGCATAACGCTTTCACCACAGTGCAAAAAAATGTGTTTTACGGTGGAACTGTTTGCCTCCTGTAAGAGAAAACTATAAATGCAAACCAGACTTGCCTCATAATATCTGAAGCTCTAACAATTCAACTGCATAATTCAACCAGTTAATTATCTCCTTTGCCTGGTACCTTATATTGAGCCAAGCCATTAGTCAGTAGTAAAACCACAGCCAAGCCAATAGTAAAACTTCCAGTGACTTCAACCACTATTCAAGTAGCATCTTTTAATTTTCTTCTCTCAAGGATATTCACAAAAATTATATTTAAGCCAAATTCACTTCCAGAAAAATTCTTGGAAACAACATTCCATTCATGGGTAAGACCACAGACAAATGGGAATGAAAAATACTGGCACATTTTAACATAAAGCTTGTATTGCCAACAACAAAGCTGAGGCTTTTCAGAGTTTTAGAATGGGGAAGAACTGCATACAAAAATTGGAAGACCACCAAACTGATTCTGTAGGGAAGGGGTATAGGCTAGATGGAGACCCCAGGAGCCTAGATTCATCCCCAAGTTCTTAGGTTTTCCACCTCATTTATAAAAAGTTCTTTTAAGGATTCCTCCAGGCTGACCAAAAGCCTTGGGATTTGGTGATAGCTACAGCTGTAGTTAGCATTATTTTCCCCACCAATTGTCTGTACAATGTTTTTCCTGTCTCCATATTTTTCTTGTGAAATTCCAGCATTAGCAGGAACTTTTTAAACTCATTGTGGGGCGTGTTTTTGTTTTGTTTTGTTTTTTGTCATGGGAGTTTCCAGTACACGCCATCTTAAAGTTACACGTCTGTATTCACTGTTTCAGTGCCTTCTTCTATCATCTTGGAAGTACCACTGACTTTCATTCCCTCATTATGTTTCTGGTTGCTAGACTGAACATTTATTTTCCTTTCTTTTTTCTTCTTCTTTTTTCTATAGCATTATTGTGCTAAAGGGATATAACATTTTAATACTATGACAGGAACATTAAAAAATATGCACAGCAGGGAATGTGGATATTGGGGGACAAGGATGGGGGGTAGGTTTTGAGTTTATGGAAGGGGATAGAGGGAAACTGCAGCTACATCACAGCTAAATAACATTTCAAGTTGGGAAAGAAGAGTAGTTGAAAAGAAATATGCAGATCAGTTGTGGCACTAAACATACCGGTCTATGATTAGCAACAAACTATGTACGAAGCTCCAGTAAATTTTGGACATAACTAGAGGTGGAAGCAGAAAATACCATTACTAGCCATGAAATCTTGAAATAGTCCTAACATTTACTGGCACTATTGGGTACTTTGGAAGTTTTCAGTTGATTTTGTGCATAACGTATATTTTGTGTTCAACCAGCAGCCTGTTTAGAAAATACATTGCTAGACACAAAATCAATGGAGAACTTACTCAAATTGTTGCACTTCTTTATATTTAACCTTAAGTGAAGAAAAATAAGGATTTCACTTGATATAGCATGGCATCAACCCTGTTAGCAAACAATGGATACAGTTGAGTTAACATCTGTTTTTTTGTTCAGGCAGCAACACATTTGGGAAGATTGATTGTTCTCTGTGTTTTTAACACACCTCCACAGAAGATAGAATGAAACAGAACAGGGCCTGTTTCTAATACAGTGGGCCCTTGGTATCTGCTGAGATTTGGTTCCAGGATCCCCCATGGATACCAAAATCCACAGATGCTTAAGTCTCATTAAATATAATAGTATAGTAAAAGGATATCCCTTATAGAAAATTGCAAAATCATGGTTTACCTTTTGGAATTTATATATTTTAAAAATATTTTCAAGTCGTGGATGGTTGAATCCACAGATAAAGAGAGTCCATGGATACTGAAGGCCGACTGTAAACATTCCTCTCAAACTAAAGAGTATGTTCTGTAATGAGTCACTGCAAGACCTCTGCTCCAGAAAATGTAGGATCAATAGAATTGTTTTGAAAAATATATTCAGTTTCCATTTCCCCATTTTCTGAAATGCACAAGTAATTGGTAGAGACAGAATGATGATCTGTAGACTGTTTCAGTGCTATTCCCCTTCTTGATGACACTGTGAGTCTTCTATCTAGAATAACATAAGGGAATATAAATGAGTAATACTTATTTATTGGGAGCAGTTTTAAAACAGGTTGGTCATCATTTCATTAACAAATGGCACTCTTCTGCTTTTCATGTGGAGACACTAAATGTTTCTTTATTCCTGTGGTACAGCACAGTATAAATTATTCAGGTTGACTTTTATAGTGATCTTCTTCTTCTGGTGGTGGTGGTGGTAAAAGGAATCCCTAAGACTGTGTTCAAAATTCTGTCATATACCTTAGGCACAAAAACTATTCATTATTTCCATCAGATACAATGGGTGGACAGCTGGTCAGAGGAACACAAGAGCAGATATATTCCAACACTGGTGAATTATATTACCTGAAAACTACACTTCTATACTTAACTGTTCGCTGTTCACCTGCAGTGATTACTATTTGCCCTTGATGAACACAGAGTTTCAAACTAAAGATGCAATCACAGTGGAGCCTTGGTATCACGGACTTGCCAGCTGCAGATTTGAGCATCCTTGGAGAGTAAGCATGCATTGTCCCCTATGGTGGTGCGCGCACGTGGCCGTGCCACAATTAGGGACAGCCTCGTTGTCCCAGTGGTGCCATGCTACCATTAAGGACAATGGCGGTGCAACTGTGCCCATGCACTGCCATTGGGGACAATGGGACTTGGGCATCTGCAAATTTTGGTATCCATGGGGGTGGGGGGTCCAGAACAGATCCCCTGCAGAGTTCCCACTGTATATTGCTAAGTAGTATGCATGCTTCACAGAACTAAACTGTGTTACACTAGCTACGTATACACCATTCCCTTACTCAGTTTTAAAGGGCTATAATTAGACCTTTAAAAAATTACTTTTTGGGATAATAAATCCCAGAATCTTCTAGGCGCATAGCTGTGGGTATGCTGAGAGGAGAATTCTGACAGTTGTAGTCTAATAAAGTATCTCTGGTGACTACTAATGCTACTAGTGCAAAGTTTATGAAGTACTTAATGAGCTGGTTTTAGAGGGAAACAGTTTTCTCAGTTCTCATGGAAATCAGCTGGACTTGAGTTAATTACTAGTACAGTGCACCCACATCATACGCGGGCGTGCTATACGCGGCTTCCAGCATACTCTGGAAGCCGCATCAGAAAGGCTTCTCCCGTGCCCCGGAAGAAACAATGGGCGCGCACCCATGGCACGCCACGTGCACACCACGGAAATGAGCCCCATTGTTGCTAATGGGGTTGAGTTTACGCAGTATTTCCCTTATGCCGCGGAGGCCGGAACGGATCCCCCGCATAAGGGAAGGGCCAACTGTAACTAACCTTAAACAGGGATTTCAGTGAGACTTGAGCACAACTAGCAAAGCCAGTCAGCTTGTTCGGAAGGGACATAGTTCAATGGTAAAGCATATACTGTGCATGCAGAAGACCCTAGATTCAATCCCCATCATCTTCGAGTTAGCTTGGAAAAGTCCCCTGGCTGAAATGTAGAGAGCTGCTGCCAGCATGTGAACACTAGGAGTTGGCAACTCTAGCCCTCCAAATATTTTTGACCTACAGCTCCCATCAGCCCTAGACAGCATAACCAATAATGAAGGATTACTGGACATGCAATTTTAAAAATCTGGAAGACTACAGCTGTCCACCCCTTGTGTAGACAACACTAAGCTACATTGACTAATGGTGTGATCCAACGTTAAGTCAGCTATGTTCCATTAACCTCATCTGGGTTTTGGCATATGCAGTTTGTTTATTTCCTCTTACTTCTGCAGTCCTAGGACAACTGACCGAGCACAAAGCAACTTCCTGTGTTAACACTAATTAGATGTTGTCACAGCTCCTGAATTTGCACAGGCCCTAGGATAGTGACTGGGGCAGATATTATGCCAAACTCTGGGATGGGCTCTGGGTATCATTCGCCAGATGCCATTCATGGTATTTCATTTGTGATCTTCATTTTGGATTGGTGAAGCACAAACTGAAATGGAAGAGTCAATGTCTGCCCTGGTAAGGACACCAAGAGAGGTATTTGCCGCCAGATTCCACACACAGTACTGGGTTTGATGCATTATAAGCCATATTTGCCCCCACATTTGGCTAGTGGGGTGGGGTGAACAGCAGTTCAGACCCAGGAAAATCTACATTGGTGAAGCTTACAATATGCAGTGGAAAATGTGTTTGTACAGCAGTTACCATTCTTTGAGACATTTAGTGGTTTGAACTGCATATTTCATCTTTTTCCAGCTTGGAAATAATTGTAGAAAATCCATGTAGGAATGAAATTCTGCTGCTTGGTTTTGTTCCAGTTTGTTTCCAGTGTTGTTGTTGCTGGAAAACTTCAAGAGTGATTTAGAATGGCATAGATAGTCAAACATGTCTCCAGGGTAACTGTTCTTTCTGGTGGGCCATGGTAAATACTCAGACTGGCCTATCTGGTGCTACAGGAGACCTCCTCATGCTTTGTTGTCCATTGCACCAAAGAGGATGACAGGTCATGACTTTGTTGTGTCTGGCTGAACAGTTGACTGTCAGCCAGGATAAATAGCTCCCAGTTGCAGTGGACTGATGCCAGCTCTCCTCCAAGTTTAAGCGCTAACTACATATTTCATGTCCTCTAAAGTAAACAGTCTGCCACATTAATCTATTCAGCTGATTTTAGAGACTTAATGGTGGGCCGGACAGTGGGCTAATGTCTTCCATACTCACAGCTGGGATAAAAGGATAAAAGTATACTTCGGAACTCTTTTCTTTGCCTAAAACCTAGGCATAGAATGGGGTTTTCTATCAAGTGACCAATTCTAGCTAAACAATTATTCAGAATTAACAAGTGATATTTAGTCAGCCCTCGATATTTGCAGGGGATCTGTTCTGTCCGCCCCCCCCTGCAAATACCAAAATCCACAGATGCTCAAGCCTGCATTGTCCCCAATGGTATGCAGCTGCGCTGCCATTGAAAAAAACAGAACCTAATGGTGGCGCTGCCACGTGCGCACACCACGACGTGACAACGAGGGTTGTCCCTAATAGCAGTGCGACCATGGGCACACGCCACCATTGGGAACAGCACGGGCTTCCTGTCCACGGATTCTCAGATCCATGGATGGCAAGTCTGCAAATACCGAGGGCTGACTATATTAGATGAAATAGGATGTTCTGGGAGAAAAGGTAGAATACTTAGTTGTCAGAAGCCAGAATCCAACATTGCACCTGTATACATCTGATAAAAAACAAAACTTGCTCTTTTCTTTCCCTTTACAACAACTCTCTATGCTTTCTGAAAATCTGCTCTGGAGTTTTTGCCAGATCTCCAGGGCAGATTTCAACAACAAAATTTCATAGCAGATTCCCCCTTCTAATTCCCCTGACAATTCTTTCAGTGGAAAAACATCGTTGTATCCTACAGAGGGAGAGAGAGAGAGAATATCATGGGTCAACTTTCAAGATCCCACTCCACTTGTTTGTAGATATTGAAGAGAGTATAATGCCCTTCTGAATTGTTCCCAGGACAGTTAATAAGTTGTTTTGAAGTGTTTATGGATTTCCCAATAGCATTTCCATTACAATTTGGTGTAGCTTCTCTCTCTCCCCCTCTCTCTGTCCCTCTCCCCCTCCCTCCCTCTTCATTCCTCTCTTCCTCCTTCTCTCTCAATCTTTGAACTTATTTAAAGGAATGCTGGATATATAATAATAATAGATTTGTTGCCTTTAAACAAGCAAGGGGCTGAAGAGGACACTGTTATGTTTTCTAAAAACACATACTAGTTGTTAGTAGCTTTGTGCCTTTAGAAAAAACAGAACTCTTGGACTTTGAGAGTACATAGAACAAGTGAGCAGAACTCAGAACAAACATTTATTGTCCCACAAAGTATTACGTCACCTTGTGTTCCTGCTACCCAAAAGTCTAATGTGTACTTCAAGCAAACCAGTTTAAATAGTTTCATACAAGAGATTACGTAATGTTTCACAGTCTGACTGATAAAAAAGAAAGGCTACATACACCTGAAGATGCAAAAAAAGTGGTCCAGAGCACAGAATGCATAGTGACTTAGTAGTTTTAGAAACCTGCATATCAAAGGTTACAAAGAGCACAAAAGTTAGTTCATGGAGTTATCTGACAGATTTGCTGAAGGTAAAGCACATTTTGCACATTAATAATACTGAGATTTGTTGTTTTCGTTTTTAAAAGAAGAAGCCACCCAGCTTAAAACGCTTGATATATCACCAATGATATGCAGACCATGTTGGAAAATGAAGACTTTTCTCAGAAGATATTGCAGGTTCTCATAACCAAGAACAGACCCTCTGATACACACAAACCCAGCAACCACACTTTGTTGGTCTCAATATTTTCTTTTAATGCTTATTGTTGTTGTTTATGTTAACTTTATTATTTACACAAATAAAAAGGTTAACAAAGCACAACAATAAAAGTAACAAAAATAAACATTGGTTTTCCAATTTAAAAAGTATTTTACATTTCCTACCCACCCACTCTTTTCCCTCTCCCAATCCCTCTCCTTTAAAAAAAAATATCAATTTTGAAACAGATCACTCTTCACAAGGATATTTTTAGCTGTTTTAACCAAGACATGCACAGTTGCTACATACTACAAAAAAAATCTGCGTTTTTTCAAGAAAGATTTGACCAAGTTATCTGAAGTTGGCTGGCCTTGCCTTGCGAGGATTGGCTGTTATCTGGCATCTCTGATCTTTGTAGTCTTGTAACTCAGTTTACTGCATTATTCTTAAGCCTTCCATGTTATGGAGTATAACGCCAACTCAAACTTTTTTTGTTTGTTAGTGAAATGTGAAAAAGGGTAACTTTAATAAATGTAGGTAGCTTAAGAAAGAAAAATACAGAAGAATATATTTCCAACTTCTTTGGCTCTGCATTAGCCATTAGTTTTTAAGTTGTAACTCAACATTTTAGAATGTTATTAAGCTATGACCTAATATTTATGCTTGTACTGTATTTGAGATATGGTAGACAGTGTTCTTTTCCCAAGTGAGTTGGGAATCTTATTATTATATAGGCTACACTTTATGGCAAAAGATAAATTCTTTTTCAAAAGGATGCTTTTGTGATCCTGGCCATTCAAGATCTGGAATCAGCCGGGGGGGGGGGGGGGGGGGCGGGGGGGGGGTTAGAAACAGGTGCATAGCATAATGGTTTGAGTCTTGGACTATGACTCTGGAGACCAGGGTTCAATTCCAGCTCAGCCATGAAACTCACTGGGTGGCCTTGGGCAAGTCACACTCTCTCAGCCCCAGAGGAAGGCAAGTGCCTCTGAACTGTACCAAGAATACCCCATGATAGGTTCACCTTAGAGTCTTGAAATGACTTGAAGGCATACAACTACCAACAACAATAGTAAGGACATCAACTTTGAAGCTGTCTCTTACAACTGGAATAATGATTACTAAAGAAATACAGTATAAGAAAAGCAAGTTAGGACTACCACCCCCTAAAGGATCATTTATCAGGTCAAAATGATATTATGCACTCTGTTTAAGAGCTAATGGAGTGGGAGAGCACCTGAAGGCATCCTGGTTGTTTCCTGGCATGTCAATAACCCAGCATGCTCTTATGGCAACCCTGGAATCTGTTTTGCATTCTACAGCTAACATTGATACAAAATGTATTTGAAAAGGTTTCAGCAACTCCATCCTCCTCTCATTTCTAACAGCATTGTGGCAGGGATTACATAGTATTAGCGATGTCATTAATGCATCTGGTCATTTCCCACTTAGACACATTTTAGCACCACCTGCCACCAAGGTCTTTTGCTAGCTGCACACAAGAAAAAACATTCAGTCTGTACAGAAGGGAATAAATGGGCATAAAGAGATTAGATGTTATGAATGGCCTCACTCATATACTAGTAGGTGAACACATCAGTCTGTCATGATTTCTCTCTCACCTCAGCTACATTATTAAGTTAGCACAGCATAGTTGAAAAGAAAGAATTATCAGCAATAAGCCTCTTCTAAATAAGATAAGAACAAAGTGGCCGGAGCATGAACCTACTGATATCCCTTTCATTTTACGATCTTTTGGCCCTGCTAATTACAAATAAAATCAAATAAAAACTAGATTGTGTGTGTACGCATGCATGCATGCCGGATGAGAATAACACCACAAGTCTGCTGAGGAGGCGGACTCTGATCCACAAAACCTTAATGCAGTGTATTATATATTTTGATAATACTTTTATGGAATTTGATTTAATAATCATTCAACCATACAGATTTTACTGAGACTGTAAGCAAGTAATTGATTGAAAATATTTATCTAATTTCCATAGAAATGAACTTTAAAGACACTGGGATTTCAGTAAAGCCAAGCATGGTTTGTCAATATGTCTTTCTAAAACAAGTTAGTGTAGTGCTGCCAATGTCATTATATTAATATGATAGTACACAGCATTCTCTTTTAAAATGCCATAAAATTCCTGTTGGTTTTACTGCACTGAATTTATGCTGCTATCCCCTCTGGGAGAGATGTCAAAATAACTATATTCCTGGTAGCAGTTGCCAAGGTGTACTTTAGGTCATTTTGATAATACTACCATTTCTGTAGTATGAAAGGGATAGCCCAAAAAATTCACCTTGATATTTTTCTTAATCTGTTACAGACAACTGTCATTGATTATGTGAAGCCATCAGACCTGAAGAAAGATATGAATGAGACTTTCAAGGAGAAGTTCCCTCACATCAAGTTGACACTTAGTAAAATAAGAAGGTAAAAATGCTGTGGAATTGCCCTGCAGTATATTTAGTGCCAGACGATAACTGTTCTGTATTAACAATCACATAGGCGGGTTACAAACGGCCCTCAAGGGGCCGTTTTCTCGCCGCCGCCATTCGCTGCATAGGGAAGCCCCAGCTGCCAGACCGCGAGGCTTCCCCGCGCAGCAAAAAAGAAGCGGCGAAATGCCGCTCCTTTTTGGAACGCGGAAGTGGCGCCGCGAGGGGTGGAGTGCGTCCTCGCGACGTCACTTCCGCCGCGACACGTCTGGACGCACAGCGTCCAATACGTCAACATGGCGGCGCCCATGTGGATGGGCACCGCAAAAAAGTACGCGCTCCGCGCGTACTGGGAGGAAGGGCTGTCAGGAAGGTAAGAACCTTCCTAACCCGAATATGGCCCTTCCTAACCCTAGTACGCGCAGAGCGCGTACTTTATGGCGGTTTGTAACCCGCCTTAGTCTTGATTTTGACACTATTGTCACGATCATAACTCACCCCCTCAACCTACTTTACCAGACATCAACTGCATGGGGAAAAGGAGGACCATTCTGCTGACCATAATGGTTGAATGATGTTTCTGTCGAGTTTGGGGGGTTAGGCCAGGAAAAGTTACTTAGTTAAGTATAAGCCAATACAGGATTCTGGCCCTCCTTTTTACGAAGTCTCTTTATGCCTGCCCAACACTTTTCTGCCTCATCCACAGTCTAGCTGTAAGTTTTATTAGCAGCACTGACATTAGGAGGATGCTCAGGGAGGGCTGAAAGAATCCACACTTTTGGTGTTGGATTGCAGCAGTGTGTCTGTAGTAAACAGTGCAGTCAAACTGGAGCTGGGAAAGAGGGGAGTTCTACTTTAGCTGGTAGAACTGTAGTGTGCCTGCTTACAACAGGCAAAGTAAAGAGCAGATAGTTTCAGAATCCCTTGCTGAGCATGCTTGACCAGCAACATAAGAGAAAAGGGGTGGGCAAATGAGCCTTCTTCACCAGCACATTAAAAAGCATAGATCTGTAAGTTTAGACCCCAAAATGGAAATCATAAGGAAAGTGAAGGATGGTGAAAGAAGTAATCCCTAGATGTATTTTGAAAGAAGCTTTCAAATGATCTCTAGAAGATTAAAAATGTTTCTGTTTATTTAGACAAGGCTTACCTGAGTTGTTTCATTTCACATGTGCATAATGTTAGTTTTGATTAAAAAGTTTACTGAAACATGTTGAGCTGCTCTTCCTTTACCTTTCATCTGAGTCACTTTCACTAACAGAACCTGAAAAGGCAGTAACAAAGGGGGTCTCCAGTTATTGATGGACTGTAACTTCCATCAGGTCTACACAGCATATTCAGTAATCAGACATGATGGGAGTTGTAGTACAAAAAAATCTGATTACCTTTCCAAATTCCTGTTGTAGATGACAGAAATTGTAGGATAAGGAGGGGAAAGTAGAGCACCTATTGTTAGACAAGAACTTTTCCTGGCAAAAAGTCACTTTGGCACTCATTGGTCTAGCACAATGGGAGGTGGGGATAGCAGAAATGTAAAGTTAATTATACACAAAGCTATGAGTTTAAATATGGACATTTGAGTGTTGAGAATTAGAGGGAGCAAAGAATTACACTCAGAGTAACATAATATTTCAGCTCATTAGTATGTGCATTGTCTGTTTTTTAAAGATTGGCTGCATTAAAGGCATTAGTATTGTAATCTCTGGTTTTCTTTGACACTGTATTTGTCCCCTTTCAGCATGAAGCGAGAGATGCGCAAACTAGCCCAGGAAGAGTGTGGTTTCGAGGAGCCCACTGTGGCCATGGCCTTTGTCTATTTTGAGAAGCTTGCTCTCAAGGGAAAACTCAATAAGCAGAACAGAAAGCTATGTGCTGGGGCCTGTGTCCTACTAGCTGCCAAAATTGGCAGTGACCTCAAAAAGCATGAAGTCAAACATCTTATAGATGTAAGTATACCTAAACTTCCATCTTTTGCAGTAAAAGGTAAAGATGAAGGAAGACAGTTTGGGCAATGACTCTGATGAGAAGATTTGCTAAACTGTCATATATTTATTACATTGTGAAAAACCTGTGGTTGCCCAGATGTTGGATTCCAATTCTTATCTATGTTGGGCTGCTGTGAAATATAATAGAAGTGACAGTTTTAACACATCTTAAGGTCAAAGATTCCCTATCTCTGCATTGTATCATATAATAGGTTTTCTTTGAAAAGCTATTGAAGAGGAGACTTACCTACTAACCTGTAAATAAGATTGGAAAATGTTATTTCATATACTGATACACAACTAGCATCCAAATGCAGTATGCTCTTTTTCTTTTTTAATTTTTATTTGTCTTGTCTTAATATGTTACAGAAACTGGAAGAGAAATTTCGGTTGAACAGGCGAGAACTGATTGCCTATGAATTTCCGGTGTTAGTGGCTTTGGAATTTGCTCTCCATCTACCTGAACATGAAGTCATGCCACATTATAGACGTTTGGTTCAAAATTCCTAGCACTGGTTACCCTTCCAAGAAGGGGGAGGGGTTTAAAAACATATTTTCCATTGAGCTCAAAAGAGCAGAAGTTACTACTGGAAATGCAAAAATGGGGAACACATGCCTCAAGACTTACTGTACTCTATTCAGTGCAGCTTTTTGAAAAGATACTAGGAATAAAGCAGTAAATTCCTTTTTAAGACTCTCAGGCTTCAGGAACTGTTTTAACTACTCAGTGCAGATAGCGAATGAGTTGCATGTGAGTGAGCATTGGCTGGATTCATACCACATGGACCAAATAAGAACTTTGTGAGTTGTGCTTACTTTTCCTGCAACAATGAGGATCTACAGCAGCCTTCGTTTCACATTCTTTTTAACTGCTCCATTCATTATTTGAAACTTTGTCAGCTTTTCAACAAATGGGTGGTTTCCAGCTTACAGAACAATCCTTCAAGCACTGGCAGGTTGTGGTGGATTTCTTCACTGTGTCAATGATGTGCCAATCTATTTTTGTATCTGTTATTGAAAGTGCACTTTTCCTGATAGATGGGTGGATTGTTCATTTGTGAAACAATGAACCAGGTGGCAGCCTTGCATCATTACTACAGTACTGTTTACTAAAGACGGGGGGCAACACTTTGGGACCATCTGGAAAAAACAAAACTACTGAAAGGGAGGAGTATGGTTTCGTTTAAGTAACTTCGGGTGGTATTTTATAATCCCTTGATGCTTTGATTTCTTCCTCTCTGTATAACGTCTTTTATTTTTCTAAAGATTACACTACTAAATACATGACATACACATACAAAATGACTCCACTTACAACTAACCTTATGATTTCACTTTTCTACATGATGCCATTCATATGCTGATATGTCAGGGAGATGTCATTTGGCAATCGTCTCCCTTTCAGCCACACACTAACCTCTGCAGTGTTCCCTCTGTGGAGATGGTTAGACTTGCACTCTGTAGTGTTTGTATTTTGTGCTCTATGTTAGAGTGCATTCTGAGGCACATTGATGGTGCTGTATGTTTAAACAGTGTTTTCTATAACCAATCAAACCGAGGAGCAGAATTGGCAGCCTGGGGCTCTGACACCAGGAACACATCCCAGCTTGGGTAATTCTTCTTGTTGTTGCATTATTGTTGTTTTTAAAATAAAATAAGCTGTACAACATTAAATTTGAAAAATTAGGGCACTAAAAATGCTACTTTTTTCACACTTCTCAGATGTTTTACTATTCTGGAATCTTGTAGTACCTTAACTGTGTTTGTAAATTACCATATCCAGGCTGGAAAAGCTCAAAATCCAAAATCTCTGTGTATTCTGTTTTCTAAATACTGTATGTGTGTATAATTATTATGTATCAAACTATATGAGAAGATAATGACAGGTGGATGTGCTTGGTAATATGCTAGAGGACATGCATCAAATAATTAAACAACTATTTTTATATATAGTTAATGTACATGTCCCACTTTTTCCAGTACTGATTCACTTTACACAGTCCATGACTGGCACAACAATGTCAATAAAGTCAAGTAGTTTACTGTTTTAAAGTGTAATACAAATTAATTGACCACCAGTAGTGTCAACCACCAACATTCACGGTTCTCCTTCCTCCTCTGTACCAGTCAATAGTGACATATTTGTAATGACAGAAGCTGTAGCTATTCTTTCCCTGTTTCCCATTTCAAATACGTTTCCCCCCAGAATCTCATCTCTTCCTTGAAACTAAGCATCAGTTACTAATGCTATATACAGTTCATTCCTCTTGGCTAACTCTCTTGGCTTCTTAGCCATGTATCTTCCTATATACTACCCAAGAGATTACAGCCAATGTGAAACGTTCTGTAGTATCTATCAGTAAATCAAATATATATTACCTTTTTTATTTGTACAACACACTAAAAACATAGTGAATCTTTAGTGGAAGCAAGAGAAGTGTTAAAAGTTGATTTATACATATTCAACCATAGCTCAAGAAATGCATGTTCTGTACAGCTTCAAGAGTGGAAAGTGTCCTGCAGCATCCAGTTTACCCAAGATAGTGGTCTGAAAGCCAACTTTATGGTGGAATATTTTAAGGCTGTAATCTTCATATTACAGAGAGGAAAGAGCCACTGCACAACTTGAGAGTTGCTTATGAGCAAACGTGTAGGGCTGGAATACACATGGTTCCTTGCTTCTTTATGGCATGCTGGAGAGACCAAGTGGTATCCAGAGCAGCAGCTTCTCTCAGTGGAATGGGGGCAGGATTTCTCCTGCATGTCTCCTGGAGAGGCAGAAGGGACAGTAGTAGGTGGAGAAAAAGAGAAGCAGGTCCTGAGCAGAATGTAGCTTGCTTGAAATTGGCTTTTTGCTCTGATGAATTGATAGCTGGGAGTAGAGAAAACAGTTATCACTTCTTTTGTTGTTGTGTCTTTCAGGTCGTTTCTGATGCTAAGATAACCCTATCATGAAGTTTTTTTGGCAAAATTTGTTCAGAGATTTACTTCTGCATTTGTTGAAGAATTGTCTTTAGCTCATAGGCCAGGTATGGGGAATGTGTGGTCCACCACCAACCCTAGCCAACACAGGTACAAAATAGTGAACGTTACAGTTCAACAACCTCAGGAGGGCTATAAGATGCCCATCCCTGATTTAAATATTAATGTTAAAATAGAATTACCATGGGAAAGGTCTATTTAAATTTACCATTCCTCTCTCTACCCAGATTGGCCAGATTGATCTGATAAGCTGCCTAAGAGAAAGTGAATGAGAGTAGTGGCAGTATTTATGTGTCTCATGTTGCACAAATTACTATTTGAATCCTTTAAGTACATATGTACAAATGCATGTTGGGTCACAATGTGACCATTCCATCTTGCTCATACCTCAATTGTTGTATTTTGCAATCTAGTCATAACCTATAGTTTGGGTCAGAATCCACGAATGGCTTCTGATTATTGGAAATTCCCTGCTCTGGTTTGGAGAAATACTCAGTTGTTGTTGTTGTTTTATATTTGTGCATACAAAACATACTTTTTAAAAAACATTGAAGCATACACTTTGGAGCATAAGACATACAAATTGGCTTTACAGAGCCAAAGCAGACAATTTAATAAGCTAAACTGTAGCACCACTTCTCTCTTTGTTCACAGTTCTATTTAAAAAGTAACAATTAAAGGGCAAACAAAAGAGAGTTTTGGGGAGCAATCATTCCCCTCTTCAATTTTATTGATTAATCAGATCAATATTACTCTTCAGATCAATTTTGCAATTATATACTGTGCACTATACTATACAGATTATTGTTTTGAGCTTTATACTTCCCACTCGCACCCTAAGCAACCAAGGTTATTATAAAAACTCTGAATGTAGTGTTGTAGAAACTGCATGGGACTAGATGTGGGGTAATGAGTGCCATTATTCAAACATATTATTAACATTAAATAGATCAGCATAATTCATTACATTGTTCCTATTACATCATAGAAGCATTTATTACTTGATGGAAATTTACAAATTCCATAACCTAATTGTGTGTTTTTTAAAAAGAGGGAGGGAGGAGAGGAAAAAAGAAATATGAGACCACCTTTTAAGACTGATTTTTATTTTAGCATGAGCTTTCACGGATATAAACCTGCTTGTTCAGATGTATTTTTCTCTTTTGTTCAAGTTATCCTGGGATATTTTCCAAATCCTTCTTTCTTTAAACTTACTACTTCCCTATCCCCTTTTCTCTTTTTTTGCCCCTTTCCAATGCACCTTCTGTTTTGTTTTTTTCTTTCTTTGGTCTATGGCTGTTACATGGATGGAGTTACTCAAAGGTTTCTTCTCCTGCTGGCTGTTACTTCAAGCTTCATCCTGCCTATCAGAGCAAACACTGTGGGAGACCAGTGTTCCTTTTGGGGAAAGTATTCCACTAAATGAAAGGGGCCAGATGCCAGCAAAAAGCTGTTGTGGTCTGCTAAGACAGCCCTTATGTATTCCATGTCTACTGACAGTGATGCAGAAGACAGAAATATTCCATCACAGGACTTGGAAGTTATAATGAACTACATGTAACCTCTTAAATGGCCATTTACAGCAGTTAAGAGACACTCAAGCTGTTGTGTTTTGAACAGACCTTTATATGGTTCTTCCATTACAGCAGCCTTCTCCAACCGAGCATCCTCCAGATGTGTTAGAGCAACAATACTTAACATTCCCCAGAGATGGTGGAAATGTAACCTTACACATCTGGAGGACACCCCCCCCCCTCACACACACACAAATGTATGGTTATCGATCAATTTTTTTAAAGGCTCATTAAGGACAAAACATTTACCAGGAAATTTTAACTGTTTAATTTGTAGTATATTAAACCATAGTCTCCATATAGGCACCCATCTGTGACAGTGAAGGAAATATAACAAACATAGTATGGTTTAATAAAATTACTTTCCTACCAATCAGGTTTTAAAAGGTGACAGGTTCAAGAAACCCATTAATGCTGAAAGTCTAGAATAAACTATTTTAAGTTAAATCCTGTACCACAAAAGGAGGGGGGAGGAAGTCTCTTAATTTGAAAAAAAAAAACTCAAAAGAAATTATGAATTTCACTGCAATCTTAATAAAGTTTATTTCTCTTTGAAGCCAACTGCAACTGTATGCCCCTTGATACCATAAATTATATATATTGATACCATACACTAAAGGACCGCCTCTCTCCGTACATTCCGCCTCGCACCCTCAGAACATCTGAGCAGCAACTGCTGAAGGTGCCTGGGGCCAGGTTAGCTTCCACTTCGAGAAGGACCTTTTCCACAGCCGCCCCAGCCCTTTGGAACACGCTGCCCACGGAGCTCCGCTCATCTACCACCCTGGCCCAATTTAGGAAGGACCTCAAAACCTTCCTATTCAAACAGGCATTCCCCGATTAAATATCCTGTGGGCCTCCCTCCTCTTCCGTGGCCATGAGGTTGGGCTAAGGGGCTTTTTATTGTTATTTTTAAGGTTGTTGCTGTTATATGTTTTTAACCTTTGTATTTTGACTGCACTTGTTGCATTTTTGTAAGCCGCCCTGATCGTCTAGAAGGGCGGGATATAAATAAAATTTTTATTATTATTATTATTATTATTATTATTATTATATGGAAGTATAGTGATAGAATACATGCTTTGTATGTCCCATCTCCAGGCTTAGTTCCAGGCATCTTCCAGCTTTAAACCTTGTCGCTGGGAAAGGCAGTACTTGACCAAATTACATTTTGGATTCTATCTTCCAGAATCTTTCAGCCCAGAATGGCCAGTGGACACCAAGTAAGTTTCCCAAGGCCTGCTTGAGACTCTAGAAAGCCATTACACTGCCTGAATATTACTGGGCTTGTTATTTGGTATCAAGTCAGCTTCTACTTATGGCAGTTTTATGAATGAGACCTCCAAGATCTCCAGTCATCAGTAGACCTACTTAGGTTAGCAGGGTAGATGGACCAAACGATTTGGTCCAATGTAAGACTGCTTTTTGTGTATAACCTGTTCCAAACACTCAGTGAGGGAGTAGGAAGTGTTTGCCTGCCAGCCTCAAAATATAGCCACCATGCATGAGAAAAATTCCAATGTACATAAGGCTGGGTGTGTGCAGTTTCTTAACGTGAGCAAGAGATGCTGAATCAATAAAGATCTAATCTTGTACAGGAGGATTGCACCCCATACCCCTTTCCCACATGTACCAAATGTGCAGCTAACTGTAGTGCTTTGAAAGATTTCAGGACCTGGATTTTGCCCGATCCCAAATGCCAGTCACAGTGAAGAACATTTGGGAGGCAGAATTCTAGAACAGAAAAGAGTCTGGATATAGAGTGGCACAACTCCAAATCCTCAACACGATAGCTGGAAGGTGTGAAAGAAAAAGTAGGAGTGAAAACGATTTTCTCCTTCTGAAATGATAGAGGCCACCACAAATTGGTGACTTCTGCTCTTTTCAGACTGGCAGATTGCAAGCTAAATTGAAGGGTTGCATAATCATTTTTCAATTAACGCTTTCATAGCATCAGCTCAATTATGTGCCTTTAGGAGCTTAAGCTGTGAAGGGTTTTGCTTTTTGCTTTGCATAAGACTGAGTAATAACTGAATAGGGCAGGTGATTCATTTCTTTTCAGGGCATGGGAAATGGCAATGACATATCTGAGTACACCTTTATCACACAGCTGCCCAGAAGCAAAATGGCTGGCTGGCTGGATTGAAGACATTCACAGACCAATATATACGATGTAAACAGTCTGCATTCTTATGAAACCATTGCAGACAGGGGCACATAGTTGCAGTAACAATGTAGAGGTCAAGACTTAATATGGCAGACATTGCACATATTCCAATTCAAGATACATGGATGTTTAGATTTCTTCTAATAATAAGAAAAAGAAGCACAGATGCATTTGAATAAGATGTATTTACTAATGATTTTACAGTGTAGCTTTGATGTAACAAAAGGACACTTAGCTGAGCTTTCCATAGGTCCCTGGACACACATCACATTCTGGTTTCTTGTTCTCAGATATTCATGGTGAGAAGAAATGTCTCAGGCTTGATCTAAGCAAGTCAGACTATGACCTCTGGCAACATATTGCTGAGAGAAGAACTGAATATGGGAGTATTGGAAGAATTTCAGTAGTTCCACTGTACTAGAGAAAAAACCAATTCCATGCTGGTTACTATTAGATGTACCTGAGATAGCAACAGTGTGTTCACAGTGTTTGAGGTCACTGAGCCCTTGGTCCCAACCCCAAGCCCAAAAGTACACATATGTTCCATAATAAAGAACATTGTTCTTGTGTTATGGAGCAGTGAAGGATATTTAGCTCCCTGGAGAGCAATCTGCAACTCAGTCCTACAGAATTGGGACTTTTTTCCAAGGTATGTGCGAAATAATAATATTGCTTGTGCTGTCATAGAGAGGCTCCTCAGTGCCATTTCTCCATGTGCTTGTGCTAAAGATAGACAGGAGTTTCTTACAATTAGATATACAGTGGTACCTCGGGATACGAAATACCCAGGTTACGAAATTTTCGGGATACGAAAAAATCCCATAGGGAATTATTGTTCCGGGTTACGAATGTTTTTTCGGGTTACGAAAAAACTTTTGGTGCTTTTTTCGGCTTTTTCGCACGGAATCGCGGCTTTTCCCCATTAGCGCCTATGGCAATTCGGCTTACGAAGGCTTTTCGGGTTACGAAAGCGGCCGCGGAACGAATTACTTTCGTAACCCGAGGCACCACTGTAACTTTAAACTTAACAATGCAATCATCAAATGGTCATGACATCAAAGGTGACTGTAGCACGTCAATTGTTTCCCTCTCTTCACCAGAGCTCACACATTTTTTACTCTCCAAATCTTTCTGGATTTCAATTCCCATCAGCCCCATAGCTTGGCCAATGGTGAAGAATGATGGAAAAATAGAACATTCATAATAGGATAAAATAACCCTGTTTTTAAAACCTTGTGGTACCTTCAACTGTTTAATAGCTTGGATCAGATGCCAAAGCTGGGAAAATTTACTTTTTTACTACTGTAACAGAAATTTCAAGAAACTTAAATTTCTAGGATTGCAGAGCAAGGAATTCACAAGAGGACCACACTACAACTCCCATAATTCCTCAGCTAACGTCTTACCTTTAACCCACTTTGCTGAAGTAACAAGAGAAGGAATAAACATACCAGTAATGTGTGCAGTAGGCTAAAAAGAAATACAGTGCACCCCGCCAACTGCAGGCTTGCCATCCATGGTTTGAGCTTTCATGAACGGCAGGCCCCAGCTTTTTCAATGAGCGTGTGTGCATCCACTGAAGAGAACAGGACTTAAGGTCCGTATTTTTTGCTATCTGGGGTGGGGCCAGAACAGATCTCCCACAGATTGCAAGGGCGCACTGTACTGCCACCCCTGTAATTTGTCAATGGCACAAAGATTTTGCTCACTCTGTTCTATAAGGGAGAATATAGTAATATATTCCATTTCCTGGTAAAGAGCGACAATTGTATCTTGAATGAGAGTGACAGAGCAGAACAGGCATATTACATATAGCAAGGAATGCATAAATGATTTTAAAGAAGGAGAGATTTCAGCCCAGTTGAGCTTCTACAGTGGCAATACAGCTGACATAACCACTAATGAACCTTCATCTTGCAATTCAAAGCACTATAAGGTGCAGAAGAATGAAGCACGTGGCATTAAGACTGCAGTCCTATACACCTTTATCTGGGAGTAAGTCTCACTGAGTACAATGGGACTTACTTCTGAGTAGATATGTGTAGGACTGCACAGTACCCAAATTGCCTGCCTGCACACCATCACTGTAGCTACTATTTTTGCTTACATTTATTTTTGTTTTTTCTCCATTGCTTCAGATGGAATTTATTTAGCTATTTTCTTCTTCATCATCACCCCTACTCAGCCCTCACATTCATGTGCCAGTCCTTTCAATGTAGAGCAGCAAGACTTCTGCAAATCCACCAAGCAAAAGGCTGTGAAGAAAACATAGGGGAAGTTTTATTAGCAACAATTCACTTAAATCTAGCCAGCAATTTTCATACAGAAGTATTTCCTTATCATTAAGTAACAAAAAGACAAATCTGGGTAATTTGTGGAGATTATAATAGCATCTCAGTTCCTGAAAGTTCAGGGCACCTGTGTCAAAGATATCTTGAGGTCACCTGCAAAACACCATCAATGAAAGGAGCAAAGAAGCACTTCAGCAGCCTATGATCTTGTGGCATGTATCTCTCATTCATGGCAGCTGGAGAGAGTTTTGAAATACATTCCAAGTATTGGAGCCATAAGTCTTAATTTCCAGTTTTCTTCCTGTCCTTCCTGATGACAACCCTATCAGAGCTCTACAGAACAGGAGAACCATAAGGGAAATCTGGTGCTTTGAGCTACAATTCTCAATTTTCCTGATCATTGGAAGTTGTAAACAAAGCACCTGGAGTATACAAGGTCACTTATTTTCTCCCCCTGCCAAACAAATCCCATAGATAGTTTTTTGTGTTTTTTTCAGGCCATGTTCTAGAAGAGTTTTTTTTTTTTCCTGATGTTTCACCAGTTGCTATGGTTGGCATCTTCTGAAGATGTCAGCCACAGCTGCTGGCAAAACGTCAAGAAAAAAACTTCTAGAACACAACCTCATAGCCTGAAAAACCCACAAAAAATTACGGATGCTGGCCGTGAAAACTTTTGAAATCCCATAGACTTTGGGAAAAGGTGGTCTTTCTAACAGTCAATAGATCTAATAATTTTAGAAATAAGAATCCAGTTTAGGAATGAGCTTAAGAGTTGAATGTTTTGGTCCCTATAGGGAACCATCAAAAAGTTTATGTTCTTTTCCCCAGAAGTTCCCCTTGCTGTCACAGTCCTGTAAAAGTCCCAGAGCATGGACATTATGTGCTACAAGAAATAATATGACTTCTGATGCCTTACTTTTGGAGATAATTTTGGGCAAGGCATACTTTCTTTCACAATGTAACACAATCCATGTTAAAAGTGCCTCTGTGCATGGAGGGAATGCAATGAGTAACCTTTATTTGTTGTAACTCATTATTTTGGGAGGACAGGGGGAAGTGTTACTGTTTACCTTAAATTATACCAGGTGACCAGAGATGTTTTTTCTACTTCTTCTAAAGCAAGAGTCCTGTACCTCAGCATTCTACTTGCTGCTGACTGTATCATTCAGAATGGACAAGACCTGATTTTCCAGGGCTGTAGATCACGTGGAGATCCTCTGCTTATGCAGATCTCCAGAAAACTGCTTTCAAAGTGAGAAAGATGGAAACACGTGAGGAATGGGTGGGGTAGTGTGTTCCCTCTCCTTGAATGTTTAGTCTATAATGCCTGAAAGAACACTTTATGGCCCATGTCACTCTGGCTTTGGCTCAGTATTCTTGTCAGTTCCCATGATGTTGCTTTTGGTAATTTTTCCTCTGTGGTCAAAACTGGAGCTACTTGGCATCTTAATTTTTAGTCAAAATAAATTGTGCAAAGAATAGAAGTTTTTATGGAAGAAGCTCACCAAAGGCTCAGGAAAGGGCCTTCACAATGGATTGGTCAGATTTCCTATTATCCCTTTATATAACAATATGTCAGGCTGGTGTATCCAACAATGGTAGCCAAGTACTCTCCAAAGGCACATCCTGAGCTCCTGTCATCATTCACACATCATCATTCTAGTAATGACATTTCCTGCAACCCTGCACTGTGAGTGACACGGCCTGAACAAAGGAATCCAGAAGTAGCTTGAGTTTAGTGGCACCACCTTTTGTTAATAAATAAATCAACCTACAGTTCGTATATCTTGAGAGAGGGCATGCCATGTCTTCCAGTCCTTTCTAATGTCACATTCAAGAAGAACCAGCAAAATGCTGGCTCAGTTCCACATCCCCCACAACAATTAAATGTTATGACCTTGCATTTTTGTCCCAAGACTTAGTTTAAGAAATAGCAAAGCTTCTTACAAAACATTATAAATAAAACAAAGTTTTGTACCATTTATTATTAAGACAGCTTTCCGCCCCCATCTCACACCAACATGGCAAGTATGCAAAGCTGCCTAGATTTTAATAGCATTATGCTCACTCATATTCTTAGCTTCCCTGGCCTGTTTATAAATCATGAAGTTTCATTGTTCCTGAAAAGGCAGATTGTTGTATAACCATGGCAGAGTATAACCATTTTATAATTACATCAGTATTTATTATAAGTCCAAAATAAGGAGATGATAGCCCAGAAATATGTACACCCTTTTGCTTTATGCTGAAGGGTGATGGAGACACAACCAATGAGAAGCAACTCTGGTGCACTTTCTTGGGAAGAAGTTTTGTTGAACTTCATTGAGACTTCTGAATAAACAGGCATAATAACAAACTGCCGCAACAATAACTTTCAGTTTACTTACATAGATCTAAGCAACAGCAGCAACAACAACAAAACCCCTCACCTCCCTTTCATCAGATGGCTATTAAGAAGCTTCCACAAACTTCAGTTCCTACTGCTAATGCTCCATCTGAACCTAAGTCCTGATATCAACCCAAAAGGTCCATCTGGTAAAGCATCTTGTTTCCTGCAGTGGGTAAGCAGATGGCTCTGGTAAGCCAAAGAGTAAGGTGACAAACTAGCATCCACTGAAATCCTTCTCTTTGAATTTACCTATGCCCCTTGTAAAGTCATCTAGGCCATGATCACATCTTATGGGAGTAAATTCCTAAAAATTGTATTGGGTAAAGAGATACTTATGTTGTGACTCTACTATCACTATCCATTTCATTGGAAGACTCTGAGTTGCATTACTACAAAAAACAGTGGTAAAGTTCTCTCCTTCCACTTTCTCCACATCATGACCACCACTAACACAAGTCACCCGGGAATTATGATTTTGAAAATAAGTAACGCAACAGAAAACAGAAAAACAAAATAATAGTTATTATTAGGTCAGAGAAAAGTATTCACAATAGCAGCCAAAGATATAAAATATTTGTTATGCTGCTGAGAAAGTAGCTTTGGAAGTTGCATAGGCTCATCGTATTCTGAGAAAGCAGAACAGGCAAGCAGGCACACACACACATGAACACACACCCAAGCAGATATGTCATCTCAAGAAACAGAGCAACAAAATCTCACAGAGAAAAAGCATAAACAAGTCTTGTTCCCCAGTCCCATGTAAACATGTGAGACAACCCGCCTTCTTTCCTCTGGGGCACCCAGCCACCACTTGGCCCCCCTAGCCCACATGTCTGCCACCTTATTCCACTCCTGCCTTCCTCCCTCCTTGTTCCTCCATCTGGCAGCTCATCAAAGATATGCCAGCTGATGGGGTCCAGTGAATCCATTCTGGGTTTTATTCCAGACTTGAAAGAACTCTCCAAACTGTTGTACCCTATCCCCCAAATAGATGCTTTAAAGTCTACAACAAACCTTGACGTTGGTGATGGGATGAGATTTTCTGCCTTTGGGGCCAACCCATCTTTTGGTTAGCCTCTAGTACTATGTGCCCTTTAACTAGGGGTTGACTGGGTTGGCATATTCTGCTTTGTCCCAGGCAGCAAAACATCTTGGGCTGGCCCCAATTGCTAGGCAACTCAACAATTGTGGTATAATGTTTCAGAAATAAGAAAACAAAGGAAATGCACAACAAGTAATTTTTTGTGTGTGAGATACTTACCAACAGGCTGTTGGTACATTCATTGTAATCTCAAAGAAAAGTGGGGATAGGCCAGCTGTGATAACCTATAAAAGCAACAAGAATGGCAGTTGGTTGCATCAATTTCATCCATGTCTGTTCACAAGAATCTAAATCTTTCTACAAAGCTGCTGAGGGAGGGACAATGAGGAAAGATGGACACTTTTTAAATGCACGCTTCCAGGTTTAACTGATTTATGATACAAACCAATGGTTTTTGGAAGGTAATCCAACACATCTGAAGAATGGCAAGTTCTATAAGGCTGGATTAATCCATCTAGAGCAGGGGTAGGCAATCTTTTTGAGCCGGGGGCCAGGTTGCTGTCCCTCAGACAACTGGGGGCCCGATGCCAAAAAATAAATAATTAAATAATTTTAAAAAATTTTAAATAAATAAACCGGGACAAATGTAGGACAACATTTTCAAATGGTGGACATTTTTTTTTAAAAAAAAAGTGGAGGACACGCAAAAAAATTTGCTGATTTTTTAAAAAATGTTAATATAAATGCATGTTTCTGAAGCATCTATAGACAATTGCCCCCCTTGCCCCTGTGCGCGAGAGGCCAAAGGCCCCGGCGGCAATCGGCGGCAGGACCAGGCTGGGGCTGGTCCCAAGGCCTCGCTGGGCCGCATCTGGCCAACGGGCCGCAGGTTGCCTACCCCTGATCTAGAGGCACATCACCAAAAAACACTGCTGGACAAGATTCAAGTTCCATCAACTACATCATCTGTTTCCCACAGGGTGCCTCAAGAAACCACTAAGAGAACCTGAATGCAACTGTTTTCTTTGACCCCCCAGCAAATGAGATCAGTGGGAAATTATATTGGAATCCGTCTGGCCATCACAGCTAGATGACACTGACAGGTTGTCCTCTTAATTAACACCCATGGCCATGTACATTTAAAAACAAGTTTCAGTGGTCATGCCATCTTGAAAAGAGAAAAGGATGGACAGATGCGACAAAACATAGATTGATGAGACTGAACAAAAGCACCCTGAAGACAGGACCAGTGCCTTTCTGTTGCATAACCATCAGGAGCCAGCAACTGGGGCTGGGAGGAGAAGGCTAGAGAAGATGGACTACTTTTGGGGTGGGGTGCTACCCTGTACGTCCCTCTAGCATTATGTAAGGATATTGTGTGTTCATGCACACAAAGAACTATGTCATCTCAACAGTCATGGGTGTAGTTAAGGGAGGGGAGCAAAATAGAGGAATCCCTCCCAAAATAAGAATTGTGTTCTCAAAATATCAAAAATGAAATTTTCTTTCAGTTCTGAAATTTCTAGTATTGCAAGTAAAACTTAAAACTTCAGAGCAGCATCTAGCAATTAAGCATCTACAGATCCCAAGGGAAGAAAGCAAGTATCAGAGTTCTAGGTGTGAATAATTTCTGCAATGCTAGAAATTTGGAGAGTGAAGGAAACTTTCATGAGAGGGGGAAGAATTCTTATTTGGCAATGCCCTTATTTCCCCTCTCTCCATATTTGCACTCCTGAGTAAATTATGCATATGTATATTATGCACCATCTGGCACTGAAAAAGTGACAATAGGAAAAGAAAAGAAATCAAGCTCCCATTTAAGAAGCAATTAATATACATTATGCACCCTTTGCAGTTGACACAGTGTGTGTGTATCTTCTGCTTGGATCCCTCTCTCTAAATGCAAGGAACTCCTATGAGGCCTCTTCCTCCCTGAGACCTCTTAACAAAAGAAACCAGATGAAAAACCAATGGGGCCTTGCACCAAAGAGATCTTCATATGAGGAAAACACCATGACTTGTACAACAGGACTACATGATTAATCTCACCTGCAGCAGCCTCATCATTCCCACCACATCCCATGCCATTCCTAGATTTCCCCTGACTCACAGCAGGGGCAAGTTATGCAACATACATATCTATCCCATACATTCCACCATAAGACAATTATTTTTGTATGTGCTATAGACCCCAATTTTTGCTTCTCCTGCATCACCTATGTTAAGTCTATCAGACATGTTCACTATGGGCCTGTGGGTGGAGTCAGGGCGCACACTGGATCGACCCCCAGGGCGCCACTTTGGCACATACCAGTCCACACAGTGTGCACCATCATGGTGCGACTCCAGCGCTGCATCTACATGATGCAGCACCGAAGGGGCATCATAAAGCCGCGCCACCATGGCTATGGCACCCCTTGGAGGTCGCAAAAAAGAGCCGCTTTTTGTGGCTCCTTTTTGCGCCCTCCAGAAGCCGGATCACAGCTGCAGTGTGAGGTTGCCGTGGCCCCAATCTGGCCAGTAAAGGGGTGGCTGCAGTCAACCATAGCACAACCTGAGCCACAATCTGACTGAAATATTGACAAGAAAATAGACCTGCCAACACGTTCCTCACTACTGTCAATAATTATGACACAAGAAATTATTCTTATCTGCCATTAAACTGTAGTCATTCAGCATGGCACCAACACTGGAAATAGCACAAGAAAATCAATAATGCTTTGATTTTTGTTTTACTGCAGCAACAAAAATAGGATGTTTTCTATTAAAGCCTCCGATGTCTTTAGAAATACTTTGGGGGGGAAAGAAATACTTTGAATCATTTGGGAATATTTAGTTATGCTAATTTTTCCATTCTAATTTCATTTCCCTGCTCATGGCTCCACTGGGATGACATAATAATAATAATAATAATAATAATAATAATAATAATAACAATAATAATAATAATAATAATAATAATAATAATAATAATAATAATAAATTGCTAAGGCATATGCAAGAGTGTTTTGCTGACTCTATGCCATATACCCCATCCAGCTAAAGTCCCGACTCTAACACTTTTTAAAGCATTCTTGCTGTTTCTTAGCTGATGTAATGGAAACTGAAGTCTTATTTTTATTATAAAAGAAAGAAAGAAGGAAAACAGTGGTTCTTCAACATTTTAATTTTCTCATTAAAACAGATTAACTGTTGTTACAGAAGCTGCATAACTATATTATGAGAAGTATAGTATTCAATCATATTGAGAGAGGTACCTTAGCAGTCTAGAAGTCACTGTGTACCAGGGTGGTAGAATTCAAAGTGTTAGTCTGGAAATTCAGTATGCAGAAGGGTAATGTAGCACCTTTGAGACTAAATGAAAGAAAGAAGCTCATAGCATGAGCTTTCATAGACTTCAACCTACTTTCCCAGATGCACGTTTCTGAGGAAGTAGGTTCAAGTCTACAAAAGCTCATGCTATCAGCTTCTTTCTTTCAGTTAAAGGTGCTACAAGATCCCTTTGCATACTGTGTACCAGGGTAGGGAATATTTGGCTCACCAATTGTTTTGGATTTCAACTTCAAGAAACTCTGGAGAGCAGGATCAATGATAAAGAACTGTTCAAGAGTTGTAGACCAAAATATCAGGTTGGTAAAAGTTTCCCCACCTCTGATGTATACCCTAGATGGGAATATGATATTTACTCCCCTGGAATAGTCCAATCCTCAAATGAAAGTCAGTTGGGTCAGTCCTTCTCAGACAGCCATTCCCCACTTGGTATTCTCTATGGCAAACAGCCATGCTGGTGGAGGATGGTGGAAGCTGTAATCTTAAACATATAGAGGGGATTAGGGGGAGAGGACTGCTCTAAAGAATAATGCTCTTGTGGAAAGGTGCTCAGTTTTTTGTATCCGAGTTCTTACACTGTAAATTTTCTTCAGAATAAGAGGAAAATACACATTTGAAACCCAGCTGGTATTCAGGTGCATGTTGGGTGAGAAGGCAACTGACAAAATTTGGACAAGGAAAAAGGTGATAAAATAAAATAAAAAGTTGTGTTGTGTGTTATATATGTGCTTGGAAAAGTCACTGTTTTACTATAATTCTGGCAGGAGTGTTCTCAGAGTTGACAGGGGGGGAAACTTTTCTAAGTTCTGGTTGAATCTTAATATTCTTTTTAATGGTATCTTTGATAGCCACCCCCATGACAGCGAGGGCACATCGGTGTATCAGGGATCAAAATGGACACAGCCAAGACAAATGAATCCCACCACTTTCATCCACTAGAACTTTGAGTAATGCTAGTCATATCAGATTGTCTGATAGTAATTTTTCCCTTTCCAACCAGCACCTTAATATCTATTGGGTTATTGGCATGGCAACCAAAGTAGCCCCTAACAGGAGGAAGACCAGAAAGAGAGATAGCATAAGGCTGACCTACTACCCTTCCCTAGTTCTAGCCTGTTGTCTTCACAGCACTTCTCCCCTAACCCATGCCCAATTTAATTTGCAATTAGACAGAATAACAGATTTTGAAGTAAGATTTGGAAGCAAGCATAACACTTGAAAAACACTTGAAATGAAGTTTAGCCTATTGAATTGGTGAAATATAACAGCATTTTCTTTGAAGACAAATGTATATACAATTTTAAAATATTCTTAACTAGCATATTCTTCCGTGCTTAGTTCAGTAGACATCTGGAATCTGCACTTGCAAATTTGCAATGGAAATTATTCCCAGACCAGTATTTGTTATTCTTTCTATTCATTCACAGATATGTCTATGAATCATTGTTCAACTTCAAGAAAGTTTGGGAAGTTCAAGAGCAAGAGACTAAATAAAAACACTGGAGTGCCAAAGTGGGGGTGGAATCTATTTTGTGGAACATAATTTTTAGTGAGACATTTAGATTTGATAGATCCTGGAATTCTTTCTCATTCTTGCCAGGGATGTAAAAATGAAACTAGACGGCAGGAACAAAGAAGCACAGGGAGTCAGAATTTATAATTAGCTTGTATAAATTGAAATCATTATGGTTGGCAGAGCCAGCATGCTATAGTGGTTTGAGTGTTGGATTAAGACTTTGGAAAAATAGGGTTCGAATCCCTGCTTGGTCATGGAAACCCACTGGATAATTTTGAACAAGTCACACTCAGTCTCAGATGAAGGCAATGACAACCCACTTTGAACAAATCTTGCCAAGAAAATCCCATGATAGGTTACCTTAGGGTCAGAAATTACCTGGAGGCATGCAACAACAGCAGCAATTATGACTGGCTGGGCATTGGTCATGAAGGCATTTTTTTCATTCATGCCCCTCAGCCTGGATCTTTCAGTCTTCCTCAACCTGATGCCCTCCAGATGAGTTAAATTAAACCTCTGGACATTTTATTCTCAACGCATACAAAAGTCACCAGGTTGAGGAAGCCTGCATAGTCTTGCACATGAAGTCAGTGAGAAGTAGTTATCACTGTATATTGGGAGAGAAGGAGAGGAATATTATAACTTCACTGTTGCTATTGGTTACATGTATTACTCTTATTCTTAGTGTTTTGTATGTTTGTGTCCTATCCTTTGCACAGCCCCAGGATTCAGGGCAGCTAACAAAATTCAACAAGACAGAGATAAGGTCCATATAACATATATGTGTGTACATGCACAAGCATTCAAGTTGACTTATAGTGATCTCATGAACCTAATAGGGTTTTCTTAGGCTAAGAATACTCAGAGGTGGCTTTGCCAATTTCTTCCTCTGCAAGGCTCTTATAACTCAGTACTGTAATTTCCTTCTTTTCCTTGACCCCTAGGCAGCTTACCATATTTTACAAGCCTTTTTTACAAACTGGTAGTGCTGTATAAAGTAGTGATCACTACTGTTACTTGGGATGACGAAACATAGCCACCTAACATGCTTCTACCTTTGCCTATAGCATATTACAGCCCAGCTTCCAACAACTAGATGTCTTCCTGAGCATTCTCTTTAGATAACTGTGTTGAATTAATCTACTGAAAGTCTTTTAAAAGAAAAATAAATGTTATAATTATAATTTTGTACATTTTTGCACATTTTTTCTGCACTCAAACTCTCTGAACTATGATCACCCTCTTGTGAAAAAGATTTCTACTGATCATTTATTTTTAAATATCAGGGCACATACTTCTATTTTATCAACAAATTTAATGATCATATCAAACACCAAGGTGTTGTTATGGAGACTGTTTTGAGGACGTTGCAGCAGTTCCAGTGCTGGATAATTAATGCTGGATGCTACAAAGCTATTATCAAGCTGTCTCTATGGAAACAACTAAAAGCCGACACTTACAGCTGCAACAAGTAAGTTGCATCAATCGTTTTCTCTACATCCTCTTCAGATATTAAAATAGAATGGCAGCTGCATTGTCAAATTTTGATTAATTACACTGAACACACTATAATTTATGAAGTGCACCATATATACTCATGTATAAGTCTAGAAATTTAGGTTAAAAAATTGACCCAAAAAACCTGAGTTGACTTATCCATGGGTCAATGTAAGTACTGTATTTCAATTCTATCTATATATATATATATGCCCTAGAAGCACTGGTCCACCTTTACTCTCTCATCCAGCCATCCTTTGGCACAAATAGTTATGCCTGCGGGAATTTTGTTAGGTTCTTCGGCAATTTTTTCCTTTGTTTCATCTTTTACATCCTTTATTACATGCCCCTAAGTTTTACCCTCGACTTATGCATGGGTCATATCAAAATGCATAATTTTGGCCCCAAAACCTGCCCTTGACTTATATATGAGGTCGACATATAATCAAGTATATCCGGTATATATCTTGAATTAAAAGACATTGGCTGAAATCCTGTATCTTATGGGTAGGGAATTTGTGGTCCTCCAGAAGCCATTGGCTTCCAGCTCCCATCAGCCTGAGTTAGAATGGGAACTGGAGTCTAGTAGTATTTGGAGGGCCAAAGGACACCTACCCAGCATAACAATTCCCTGGTCCCAGAACATCACCTGAAGGCTCATGGCTGAAGCTAAATGATTATATGTTCTGAAAATGCCCCAAGATGCCACAGGGGGCCAATGTAGTCCTCCAATCTCTGGCATTTGCTTACGTCTGTGTTAACACTATCTTGTCTTTAACAGATCTCCACATGGTGATGAAGCCGATCAGTACAAGTTACATGTATGATAGACATCCAACAGATTAACCTAAACTAAAAGACCACATCATATAAACTAGTTTAAGACAGCATACATCTGAAACAAGGCAAATTTACAACTGTGAATCAATGACTGCCACAAAACCTCAAGTTTAGGCTCTCTCCCCATGCTGAATTTTTCAAAGCAGATTTTTCTGTTCCATACCACATTAGTCAGGTTTGAGAAGGGAATATGACTGGCTAGGCTCCAATTTGGTGATGTACAAAAGGAAACCTCCTCTGCCCCCTACAGTGCAAAACCAACTTAGGTGGTTTACAGACCTGTACCCACTCCTTTCCCCGACAGATTGGGGCCTCAGCTGCCCCAGCAGCAGCCCTGAGGCCCCGATCCGCCACTTTTCCAGGCTGCGGGGAAGTGGCAAAAGGCTGCTTCCCCACGGCCTGGAAAGGGGTGCCCTTGGGGCTTCAAGCCCCAAGGACACCCCGACTGCAGTGGGAACAAGAGAAAGGGGCCCCTTTCTCCTTTGTGTCGCTGGCGCAGCCATGTAAAGGCTGCACCAGCGACACAAACCCAAGAAGGAGCTCCAAAATGGGCACCACAGGCACACAGGCACGGCTGTGACGTTGTAAGGGCGGCGCCCATGTGGAAAGGGCACTGCCATTTTGTACGTACTCTGTACGTACTAGGGTTGGGGGCGTCTGAAAGAGACGCCCCCAGGCAACCCTAGTATGTACAGAGTACGTACAAAATGGCCCATTTGTACAGGGCCTTAGTAATCATAATCAGAAGTAGCAATTAGGCACCATACACAAAGTAAGACATGCGATATTCACAGAAGATGCTGCACTAAAAGGACAAAGAACAATGCCTTGGGAGAGAAGATGCTAAGGATTTCAACAGACATGTAACTGCAATGTGAATCGATAGTCTTATCTAAGCCATGGTCATTCCTGACAGACTCTGAGCCTAATCTCTGAAAAAGTGTTGCTAGCAATTAGGTAGACACCATGGAAACAATTGCTGCTAAACACTGAGTTGTTTCCAGAAACTGAAACAATGCAGGACAGATTCAAAAGTTTTCCATCATTTTGCAATAGATTAATACTGGTGTGTTGGTTTTATCATTAGAGTCTACATATGGCTTTCTCAGTTCTACTAACAATTCACAAGATCACATTCTTATCACATTTAGTTTTATGAAAGATGAAATCCCAGTTAGGACCACCCCTCTACACATGAATTTGCTTTTAAGGTGAGGATTCCATCCTTGCAACATTCTTGTGGTGTGGCCCTTCAGTTGTTACAACATCCAGCACTCTTCGATATTGGGGAGTTACAGTCCTATTAACATCTGGGAGGGTGCATGATTCCTATCCAAAACAACTCAAGGCGGATCTAAAGTATGTCTGGGAATAAAACTACTCACATTAGAATAGGACTGGGAAACCCTTGGTTTTTCAGATGTCAGTGGAACCCACCAGACCCAGCCAGCATGTGCAATTATTAATGAAGATGGGATTTGGACTGGGCTGCTATTAACATCTGAAAAACCAAAGGTATCCCAACCCCTGTATTAGAGAAACTTGAGAATTAGCTGCATCTCGATGATAATTAAATGATCATTTCTTAAAACCCGATCCCAATGTGAACTGTAACTATCTTACCTTTGCTAGGAAACTCCAAGCTGCATACTGTCCTGTGGATGTGTTGTTTTTAAGTTTCATTGTGTGAAAAGTCAGAAAGAATCCCAGTACTCCACTGCAGAGGATGACAGATAATGCAATTAATATGGTTCATATTTTCTAGTTCATATCCTTCAGAAACAATTATTTCAATGAGGAGCAGTGAAGAGAAAAGCATAACCTGTTAATTCTAATCCTTTAACCTTGAAAACCCTTAATTTGCAAGGTGTTCTCATAGACAAAATCATATCATAGTTTATCTTGTAGGGAAAAGATCAATGACTGGTATCCTAAATGTGCCTTATAATTTGGCTAATTTCAATAACTTTGGTGGCTTAATCTTTAAAATTCTAATTTGGGTTTTTTGTTAATAAGAGTCAAAGCACCACCCAGTTAGTTATTCCTAGAATAGAATCCAAAGAATATGCCCTGCATTGGAACCTGTAACTACAGCCAACTAAGCCAGAGTTTAATCTTTAAATTTAATTTGGAAACCTCTTATCTGTCAAGTTCATCCTCTATACTTACTGACTCCCCATATAGTCACTGTAATAATAGAACTTTTCCTTACTTTGATTATTAAGTCAACTCCCTCAGTCTGAGTTCACAGACATCTTTAGACATCAAAGACTGAAATAACTTCTGTCATGTTATACAAAGAGATGTTGTACTGCCTTTGAAGCTAACGGAGAAAAAGACATTTGTAGCATCAGCTTTTTAGACTCAGTCTGCTTTAGAAATTTCTAGTTTATTCTATTAAATAAAAGCTTCTCAGAGCAGCTAACCCATGCTTTAAAATGCAGCTATAATATATTTTTAAAGAACAAAGCAACAAAAGAGCAGCAGGGAGCCAATATATGCCACATCAAAAATACAGCTTTTTTAAAGCTAGAAGACCATTAAAAGACTTCATCTGGGACTAGAAATCATCAAACTCAGGGCCAGTGAATCTCCTGGGTAGAAAATTCTAGAGTGGGGGCACCCCAATCAAAAACATTCTCACATGATTTCCCACCAACATGTAAGTATGTACATGAAGAAATTCTTAGTAGTGAGGTAGGCTGGAAACCAGCATCAGTCAACCAAGGTAAAGCTCTACAGACTTGGTCCCAGTTATTAATCCAGTTGCAATAGCTCCTTGTAATCTATTGTGCTAAGAAACTATCCCACAACTGTTGTTACTGGTATGCTTTGAAACATGTATAAAGGTTGTTAATTACAAGCCAATATGACTTTGTCTTATACATTTAAGAGCATCATGCTGGAATACTGAAATCAGCTGTTTTGGACATATTTCAATCTAGAAAGCCCTAAGAAGAACCCCTAATGAATTGTGTGGCGATTTTAGTAGTGGGTCTCAATACTGTAAATAAATGAACAGATATTTGGGGCAATTTCTAATCCAACAAGTTTAGGAGATGTTTAAAATAATACCGTAATTTAATTCCCATTATGTAGCAAGCTGTCACCACATAAATCAATGGGGTATTTGTTAGACTTTCCTCTTTTAACTAATTTCTAAAATCTGTCAAATAAGATGCACCCGCAAATAAATCCACACATGCAGAAACTAACTGCGTACTGTAGCCTAATGTCTCCTAATTACTGCAAACATGATTTACAAGGATTAATATACTGCTGAGCCCTTGAGAGATGTTTTCAGTGAATCCTCTGCCATGATATGGCAGAGGCGCGCAACACATGGCTTGCATGTGAGTTCTGACATAACCGCCAAATTGGTCTCTGCTGCAAGCCAGATGGCTGAAATTATATTTCATAAAGCAAGCAGCACAACCTTAAAACCATTCAACAGAGCCCTCAAAAGTTGAAAGGTTTTGACAGGTTTTGTGGTGCAGGAGTACACTCTTGTACCTTTTGGACTATATAGTTGCCATCAAATTTCAGTAACAACTACAGTAGGAAAAGGATATGGAATTGCAAGACAATTAAAGTAGCTTTCCCCCATGTAGCTTCTGTGACAGACAGAATCATTTGGGCGTTCCGTAAATGCTAGGAGGGTTATTACAGATATGTGCTTTGAGAAACCCAACTCAAGGAATGGGAGAAATGAAGAAGGCTGAGAATTTAATTCTAGATCATAACTAGCATTTCTATACCAGCCATGGCTCTGTTCAGAAATGCAAATTACATATAGCTCTTATCTTACATGCTACCATGTTCTGAAAAGATCTCATGATTTGAAGTCATGGTTACATATAGCTCATGTCTTACATGCTACCACATTCTGAAAGAATCTCATGGTTTGAAGTCATGGTTTGTATATACTGCAAAATATACAAGCCCACTGACACAGAAAAGGAAAATGATACCTAGCAAAGCAACTGCTGTGAAACCTGTAGAAGTAAAGGAATGGAAATTCCAAGGCACTGAAGAGATCACCTGAGGAAAAAAGTAACACATTCAGTGGTGGTGGTGGTGGGGCTTTGCAAAAATAACCACAGTTAACTTTTTATAAAGGAATGTCACTGAACTAGCTGCTGTTGGCCTTAACACAAGCTTTTTATAGCTTGCCCTTACTATGGACAACAATTCTTTCTCACTTTTTTTTTTTTAGAAGAACCTGATTCTTAATACAGTATCAGATCAGAAAGAGATTGCAATGAAGAGAATTATGCATTTAGTGAATACATTTCTACATGATAAATAACCATGTTGGATACTGCAGTTTCCAATGGAAAGGCATGAAGTCAGTTCACCATGTTTATATTCATGGTCATGAGGGACTAATTTGTTTCCACTGAACATGTTCATTCTTTTCATTCCATGCTATGGCACAGGAAACACTTATAGGTATTGCCTGTTTCCCTCCATAAATCTGAATAGTGGTAGGAAAAAAAAACTACACTGGAACTGGGAAGGCAATTTTAGGGTTTTTTAATGGAGGGGAAAACACATTTAAGTATCTTAATGTTTGAAATATTTAAGTACCTGACCAGAGACTTGTTTAAGAACAAATTGAATAAAGACAGTCTATTTCAACTCCATTTGTACCGTGATTTTTCATACCTCATAACAATGAAAGAAATTTGTGTTTCCAAGAGCCAGCATAGTGTAGTAATTTGAGCGTTGACCTATGACTCTGGAGACCAGGGTTCAAATCCTCACTCAACCATGGAAGCCCACTAGGTGACCTCAAACTCTCTTTCCTCTCAAAGGATAGCAAACGCAAAAACCCATCTTGCCAAGAAACCCCCAAGAGAGGTTAATCTTAGGGTCACTGTAAGTCAGAAATAACTTTAAGGCAGACAACAACAAACTGATAATCATACTTTGCATCTCTGCAACAGTGCTCTAGTGGACTCCATAAATGTCCCCACAAGGAAATATACACAATCTCAGCAAACATGCAGTCCCAGCCCCAAGTTTGCTGAGATAATAGAAAACGTGGGAGAGAAGGATTTTAAAAAAAGGACTGGCAGGCAGAAGTACTTGCTCATTTTACTTATTTATTTATATATTGAATTTATACCCTGTCTGGGATGGAATCCAAAGCAGTTGGACACACATATTTCCTTTTCCTGGACTTCTCTGGCTTGGAAGGGATTAATATTAAATAAATTAAAAGGGGGACTATGTCTTTGCTGGGGAGAATCCACAGTAGATGGAAGGGTTAAGTATGCCTTCTCTTGCTACTGATACACTGTCAGTTTGGCCTTGGCCATATGCTAAGGTTCCATTTTTTTCTTAAATGTCCTACATTTTGAGCTGAGTTTTGTCCTGCAGTTGTCCTACAGTTTGGTCTCGAATTTGTTCCACATTTTGTCCCTGGTAATAGTGGACAATTATGGCAACCCTACATAAAATGGTAGGTTCAACTCTACCTTTTACAATCTCAAGATCAAAGGCTTTTTATCACCATGCATGTTAATCTGTTTATCTATGATAGGATTCACAACCACTTTTTTTTCAAATCCACTGTTAAGATAATCAGCCAATGTTTGTGCCTTGTACTGTATACTCCTTTCCCTCATGTTCTCCTCCCACCCAAGCATGTGCATAAATATCTGAGGCTACACTCCATGCCTCTGATGAAGTGGGCTGAACACCTTGAAAACCTATGCCAAATAAAACATGCTAGCCTTTGAGGTGCCACTAGATTCTTTACAGCTGTAAAATGGGAATGAGTAAGGCAATGTCCTTAAAAAAAAAGTTTCCTTAAACGTTCCAGTAACATTTTTCAGTCTTTAGGGCCAAATTAGTTGGCTAAGTCCTGCTTTTGGAGAAGGGAGAAAAAAACTTATGCAAGCAGGAAATCTGAATCTCTCCTTAACATTTAGATTACATTAACAGAAGAGAGAATGCTGGGCTCTCAGTTTGAAATAATTTACAGCAATCTAGTGGTCCATTGCCTGCTTGTCCTCCAGCTGAGTGTGACTCAAAGCCCACAAATCAATGCATAGAGCTTCTAGAAAACTGTGAGAGCACGTAATAGGAGAGTACCAGTGTGAATTTGGATCTGGAAGAACTGACCAGATGCTGGGGTAAATGTGGTACAGAGGATACCCTATCTGTTACCTTACCCTTAGGTAGAGGGAAGAAGCTGCCTCAGAGAGTAGATCTGGATTACTATGAAGGGGCAGCAAACGAGAATCATCTACTTGTTATCATTGTGCCTTTGTTTACAAGGACTTGGAAGGCATTAGGTACAGTCCACCTTGACTTGGGGGAAGAGAGGAACATTCACTGTTTATATAGCTTGTAATTTAGTGTTCAAACATTTGAATTTAGTGTTCAAATTCTAAGTCTTTTCCCTTCCAATGGAAATCACATGTGAATTGCTTTGAATTTTCTACTATTCAAAGAAGAGAAAGCAGAAAGACAACATTTATAGACAAGCACATCACAATTCTGAACATCATATGTAGTCTCACCAGAACAATCTGCTGGCTATATTAAGGATGAGATGAACCAGGTTATATCCAGGTAGAACAAATAATCCAAATCCATGTTTTAGTCACCTCCATTGCACAAATACAAATATCACAATTTTTGGTTTGCAGAATCTTGGTTTTTCTTTTAGATTATTCTTATCTACATGCATTCTCAATCCAGCAATATGATACAAGCATGAGTGTTTTGATGGGCTCTCAGAATATCTCTGCCAGATGCACTGCTTTCAATAACTTCAAGACAGGGAAACAATCTACATTGATCTGGCTCTGCATACATAAGATAGCTACCTTCACTGAAATGAATCGGAGATTGTATACATACAGGTGACCCATGTGTGCATTTGAACACACACAGATCTACATATCATGTGAATGTATGAAGTAAACAGTACTGTACTTCTAATCAGCTCAGATGTGAAATAAACACATAGTACTAAAAGAGTTAGAATTATCTTTCCTTTTGTACCTGTTGGGTGGGATGCAAAAGCCAACATCACCATACTAAAAACAAAAAGAAGAAGTATAATATTACTCTTAATTCCTCAAGCAAAACCTACATCACTGTCATTGACTATGAGATGTGACGTTGCCATTTTAATACTTCAGCTCTCCTGCAATTTTGAATCAAAAGATAATTAGAAACATCTGCATGCAATTTTATTTTTAGAAATCATAAGCCTGACAATAACTCTTTCGGACACTGTAAACAGAAAATTTCTGAACATCTGTAGGATTTATGTGTGCACATTACAGAGTCACAAGCAGTAATATGATTGCCCAATTCCTTGCTGCAGAAGGCATATGCTTTCTCCCCTGGCAAAACTGTACTTGCTTCTCAGGTTAAGAGTTCTCACACTGCAGCCTGATTACTTTGGCCAATTACATCATAAACTGTTCAGAGTGCACTACTGCTCTATAATTAACTGTTAATGTATAACAAAGTCAAAATGATCTTATTAATAAAAGATCTTATAAATAAAAACAATTTTGTTGGCTCTTAGGGCTACAAATGATTAATGGGAATATAATGTCCTCCAGGTTGATGGTCATAGGGTGATAAGCAGACTGTAAAAGATATGCCTTCTAAAAAACAAAAATCAAATGTTATGCCAGAATAAAGACAAGCCTTGTATATTAAGAATATTTTGCATATTTTATTCTGCATCTTTTAATAATGGAAATGGACAAAGGCTTACTATTGGAAAAATCACAACACAGCTACTGTCTTTATAGCAGTTTCAGCAAGTGTTGCCCACAAATATTCATGTTCTCTCCTTGCAGCCATAAGGTTTAGATTGAAGTTTAGTATAACAAAAACTGGGGGGAAGGGAAAGAGCGGTTCTATTCTGAGGATAACAAAGTGTTCTCAGAATATAGATAGCCTTGACTGCAACAATATTACTTTTATCTTGAGCCTGACTCTATAACTGGATTTCACTGAACTCAATGGGAATTACTTCTGAACAGATACATAGACAATAGCATCATAGGCTACCTAAAGATCTGTATTACAGTTATTATTCCATACCATAACACATCCCAATGTTTCCAGTATTTGCATTATTTCTTCCCATTAGTGCTGCTTTGCTTTCTTTTTTTAAAAAAGATTTTATTTGCCAATAATAAAACACATATAAACATACATACATATTTAAGCATTCATAAAAAAATACATACATTACTCATACAATACTTATACACACAAAAACAGAAATGATACTCCAAACATAACACTAAAAACATGACTTCCAAGTGTTGTAGTTATTGCATATAAACGTTAGTGCTGCTTTGCTTTCAGGCATGTTAACATTGCCATGGGATTGCTATCTTGTTTGGAATAAATCTATGAAGCAAGTGTTGATCAAAGCCTGCAGACTAACAAAACAATTGTTAAGTTCGAATAATTGTAAAGAAACTATCCGTTCTTCCCACAGAGTCCTCTCTAGAATGTTCACATTCGAAAAAGCAATCAGACATTGAGCAAGATTCCCTTCTAATAAGTATGCATGGGGTATACATCTGTGTGAACAGGACTGGCCCTAGTCATTTTTCTGCCTGAAGTAAAGGATTAGATGGAAATCTTCTCAGTTCCATATACAAAAGCATACAGATCTTGGCAGCTGAATTTTACTTTAGTGCAATCAACCTGAAGGTCCTCCACTTATCAGAGTGGACTAATTCAGCAGGTGCAGTGAATGCTGTGCTTCATCTAACTTTGTCTTCCAAAAGAATAATAGGTGGAATGCGTTGTGGGCCTGTCCTGCATCCACAACTGCTCCTGGAGATGTTTGTAGTAAAATTGGTCCTGTTTGTGCAATAACAAAAGGTTGTTGTTGTTGTTGTTTTAAGAGATGGGCTGAGGAGCAGACAGTAGTGAGTGGGCCAACAATCAATGGAAAGCTGGAATCATATCGGAGGAACAAGGTACAGTGGTACCCCGGGATACGAAAGCACCGCGTTACGAAATTTCCGGGATACGAAAAAATTCTATAGGAAAAAACTGTTCCGGGTTACGTTTTTTTTTTCGGCTTACGAAAAAAATTTTTGGTGCTTTTCGGCGCTTTTTCGCACAAAATCGCGGCTTCCAGCGCTAGCGCCTATGGCTTTTTCGGCTAGCGAAAGATTTCGGGTTACGAAGGGCGCCGCGGAACAGATTATTTTCGTAACCCGGGGTACCACTGTACTTCTCTTCTGAAATCTAATGTGGGACAACAGATCTCTTGACAGATCTAAGAGAATATATGCTGCTTCCTGCAGCTTATGATCTACTTCAAGGATGGGAACTCTATAGCCCTCCAGATGTTAAAGGACATCTTCCAGCAGCCCCAGCCATCATAGTGCATGATGAGAATTTATGGGAGTTGCAGTTCAACATAATCTGGAAGGCTGCTTTCTGGTAACATTGTTGTATTGTATATTTGTAAATAAAACAAGTATTATCCCCCTGCTCCCCAAGTCTCCACTGAAAACCAAAACATGTCCCAGTTTTTTCATCATATACAGAAAGGATTTAATTTTTACCTGAATGCATAGTTTATATACTGTTGTTCTGAGATACTACAGAGAGAAAAACAGGAGTTATTTCAGGTGGAGAGAAGTTTAATGGCAGCATTTTCTACAATATTACAGCTAAGAATTCCATGTTTTAAAAAAATCCCACGAGTTATATGATGCCAATTGTCTGTGTGTGCGTGCGCATGCCCTCAAGTCTCTTGTTGACTTATGGAGACTCCCATGCATTTCATAGGGTTTTCGTAGGCAAGGAACAGTCAGCAGTTGTTTTGCCAGTTCTCCCCTCTACAATATAGTCTACAGCACCTAATATTTGTTTGCAGTCTCCCATCCAAGTACTAACTAGAACTGACCCTGCTTAGCATCCAAATCAGATGAGATCTAGTTACTTTGTTATGAATTAAAAGCTTTCATCTTGATTCAGAAAAAGCAATGGTATTTCAATTTCTTTCTTACTTATCTTTGTATTGGCAGCTCATGATTCTAGTATAGAAGCCCACTCACAGTTTAAAGACACCTCACACAACAGTGTAACCACTCTTGGTTGACTGCCATAAACCCACACTTATGTTGGATAGTCAGTCACAGCAGAATAACTCCATGTAGCCAGAAGACCCATTAGGAACCAATTTAGGGCAAATGTCCCATCATTTCTACACTGCTTTAAAAAGAAACTGCTGGAAGAATGCTTTCAGTTCCTTAAAATTACAAAACAAGCCTTCTAAAAATAATTCTGCATATATAATTCTGATGTTTTGTGAACAGATAGATTAGCCTGAATCCTGTTTGCTAGTTCTAAACAATGTAGACCCAGTTACTCAATTGCTGATTAGTGAGTCAACGCATAGGTAAATCCCATTTATTCAATAGGTCTCCTTTAGTTGGGACTAACAACAGGATTATTTCCCTCCTAAGTGAGCAGTCAGCAGTTCAGTGGTTCTGTAGGGCAGAAAAAGATTTCAGATGCTGCCAGAATTTTTTGGAGGCTGCCCTAAGCATCCCTCAGAATGTTGCTGTAACAGCATTCCTTTCCCCATCCTTACCTTAAATGCACACAAAAATACATTACCTTAGGGAACTAGGTGTCCATGACTTATGATACACTTTGTAAGCACCTGTGAATGAAATACAGTACATGAATCATATTGTGGTACACTGGGGAACAATTTAAATTTGCCCCAAAGTAGATTTTAGGAGCAATCTAGATTTGGTTGTCATTGTTGCTAAAATCTACTTTCTCTAGGAAAAAGCTACTTTGTGTTTCATTTTCTATTAATGTATTTATTTTTCTAAAAATTGATCAAAATTTCCTTTTCTAGTCATGTTCCCACTCTTTAATGCTCTTTACTCTCCAAAAATTTTTAGCGTGTTGATGTACCTATATTTGTTTAAGATTCCACTTTCAGGGTGTCACACAATTCAACACAAAACTGGATTCATTTATATGCCTTCAGAAAGAATGCATAATATAGCTTCTGTTCCAAGTGAAAGCAATGCAAACAGACTCTCCTTATACAATTTGCTGGCTATTGTACCAAGGGACAAAAGCCAAAAAACTGGGAACATCAGTCCAAAACCCTATTAAAATGAGTAACAGCTAGCTACATAGATGTCTGAAAGTTTATTTTTTTCATAATTAGTTTATTAAAAACTTACCAACAGATAGCACATGCATGAAAGCCCAAAAATAGCCATCTGTATCAAACTGCAAAATAAAATGTCAAGGTATAAAAAACATAAACAAGTCCTTCATAATGAGTTTCAAGAAATAATGAATGCAAGAACAAAATCTGGTAGAATGGATTATTGCTTTGTCTCAATTTCAATTTCCTTTATTTGTTACTTGGTGGCATGTCCTTTTTCTTGTGTTGCCAACAAGATAAATAAAATAAGGCATACACATATATTTCTGTATAACAATTAAAGAAAGAAGAGGTTAGCTCAATTCAAGACTGCTTTAAAATTATGTAACAGGTTTGGACAACATATGGCTTTCCAGCTATTGTTGGAACTGTAGTTCTTTCTCATCAGACCTGAAAAGCATAGCCAGAGGTGAGGGATCATGGCAGTTGTGGTCAGGGCTGCTGCTATAATAGGTCTAAGTGAAGCAAATGCCTTAAGTGGCAGAACACATAGCACCCAGATGTTTCGGGTTTTTTTTTTTTAGTATTCCCAAGGGTTCTGGGAGCCAAAGTACTGTGGAGAGGTGGAATGTGGAAATCACCTATACAAAGACAACTCCAAAACATCACTGTGCACTTCCTCCTCCTGTTTGAAAAGTGTACACAGGATACTGGAGGTACAACTGCTGCATTGTCATGTTCTTCATTCTCCCCCTTGCTTCTTTCTACAGCAAGGAGCACAGAAGTGCTGCCGCCACTGCCATCCATTTCCTCCTCTTATTCATCTAAGAGAGTGAATCTGGATGCAGACTGGTGATTCAATATCACTATGAGCCTTCTCCTTCTATGCTAAGCATGACTTAAGACTGCAATTGTATTTTAAACATTTGGTTAAACTATTATTAGTTTGTCTTTTCATGAGAAACATTCATAATAAAAGCAAAAAAAAAAAAAAAATCCAGAAAGTAATTTATTAAAACCAAAAATCCCCAAAAAACAACAAAGATTCAAAGCTAATTTACCAAAATGAGATAGGAAATTACACCTTTATTGCAGTAAGTAAGATGAGAAGCAGCAAGATAGAAGTGGTTTTTGGTTTACCTCTCCACATGTCCTTGAAGCACTGCCATTCTACTCCTGAGGGAGATGGTCACAAAACATGTCTTCTGTCGTACTGGAAAAAATCCTTTTGGAAAAAAAACATGCTTTTACGACCATCTCCCTCTGGAGAGAGAATGGAAGTGATACAACATCATGCAATAAGGTTCTTAGATGAATGGGAGATTGAGCCCAGTTATGGGGAGATGCAATGCATGGCAACAGAAAGACATCTAAGAGGAGAAATGAGGGGCCTTTCTAGAGTGCTATTTCTGTATTTGTTATACTTATATCCCACATTTTCTTCAAAGCGCTCCTCTCCATTTTCAGGGGCAGATTAGGCGGAGAGACAGGGAAAGTGAAGGTCACCCTGCAAGGTTCATGGCCAACTAGAGACTGGAATCTGGGTGTCCCTGCTTCTAATCCAATTTGCTGACAACCACATGCTTTGGAACACCAGTTGCTTAGAAAAGTGGGCATGGAAAGAAGTCCCAGTATTTACAGTGATTTAGAAGTAAGCCTTGCTGAATATAGTTCTCATTAGGGACAGACAGTATTGGGTTACATACCACATAAAATTAGTAAAATGTGCAATAATGGAGGGAGGTATAAAGTACAGAGAACTTCAAGAAGATCTACTGGTAAGCAATAATAGATGGAAATACAGCCAATGTTGTAAAAAAAATTGGAGGAGGGAATTCAGCTATAAAAGCATCCATACAAATAATGGTTTATCAGGGGAAAGGACTTTATCTCCCACGAAAGCCATTTACAGTATTTAATTGTTGTTTGTATATAAATGCCCAAAGCTGATTTTGATCAACAGTTTTCTATCATCTGCTATGGTACCCTGCTCTGTAGACTGTGTTTATTCCTCAGATTTCCATACTATTTTTCATTCTCAATAGTCAACAATCAAGTGAAAATATTCACCTATTGAACACCAGCTGGTGGAAAAGTTCAGCTAGGTGTGTTTCCTGGGTACAGCATACAAATGGTCTGGAGCTTTCACAGTATGTTCAGAGTTTGTTCTGACACCAACCAACCTACCTGTGGGTCATATAAGGGAAGGCAACCTGCTGCTACCAGAAGAATCAGCATTCTGTATTGAAGAAAAATGCCATGTGACTATTATGCATTGACATGCACTCTTAGTGGAATTACAAATACATTTTTGTAGGATTTAAAAATATAATTACTAATATTAATATTTCTCTCTTATGCTTCCGACAAGTACCTCAAAAATGCATAATAGTCCTTGTTCCTTCTTTATCTTCACCCACAGATGAAGAGATACCATGAGCCCTTTGTGGCCTGTGGTTCGTGGTCCATCTGGAGGTGGGCAACTATGCCCCTGCAGATGTTTTTAGCTTACAACTCCCATTAGTCACAGCTGGCACATTGATTGGCAAGATATTATGGGAGCCACAGTCCAAGAAATGTGGAGACCTAAAGTTGCCTATCCCATATCTATAGAATAACAGCATTAGCAATGGACTTCAATAACTATAGTGATGCAAAACTACTCTGAAATATTTTCTTAATTTATCTTCTTAAATCCTTTTAAATACAAAATTAAAAACGGTTTCATGTTTTCAATGTATTTTACTCAGTCACTATTTTATAATATCTTCTTAAAGTTCTACAGTGCACCCTCGTTTTATGTGGGTACACCTTACGCAGACCAGCATACGCTGGAACCCCACGCCAGAAGAAGCCTTGGCACATTCAGAAGGGGTAATGGTGCATGTGCCCATGGTGCGCGCACTGCGCACAACCACATGCACAAGCCCCATTATCGTCAATGAGGCTCGAACATACACAGAATTCCCCTTACGCGGGGGGGGGGGTTCCAGAATGGATCCCCATGTAAGGGAAGGGCCCATTGTATATGCCTAGGAGCAATGGCCCAAATCCAGTTGAATAGACCTACTGAATAAATTGCTGAACAGGAAGTCAACACTTAGATAGCTGTGATTCAAACGATACAAATTAACTGAGACTAGATATAGGCCAATCATCTTTTTGTCCAGTTTCTTTTAAACTCTTCCATATTTTTAAAAAATATAAACACAGAGCTAAAATTCTGTTTTTGGAACTTTGTTTATCCAAAAACTCAAAATTATTTGTAAATCCAAATAAAGAATATAAAATTCTGAGTCCTTTCAAAATTCTCAGAAAAAGAAATTTTACTGCAGTTAAAAAGAAGCCACTTGGGACTGCAGCAGCATCCCGCTTTGGAAGCTGGCCGTGTGGTCACCGTAGTCCTGGCACAATCAGGGCCATATGCTTCAGTCCTTTGTCTATGGAGCCAATCCAATTTTCTGCATAGCTTGATATTCATATTCAAAGCTTCTCTGCATTTAACTACTGATTACTTGTTTTGTGAAGAGCAGTTTCATAGCTGACTCAAGAACCAATTGTTCAGTTAGTCAAGAAGATAGACTTCTATGGATGTCTGTGAATCTTACACACTGAAACTTACCTACATATCTTTATGGCAGATATTTGCTGTGAAGAAAATAAAATGTTATTTGTATTTGATGTGCTTGGAGTTTTTCTTGTCTTATTTTGTTGTTTTAATATACACAGATGCTGGTGAAACGTCAGGAAGAAAATTTTCTAGAACATGGCCACATAGCCCGAAAACCTCACAAAAAACCATACAGTGGATCCTTGGTATCTGCTGGGGTCTGATTCCAGGACCCCTAATGGATACCAAAATCCATGGATGCTTAAATCCCATTAAATACAATGACATAGTAATATGGTTTCTCATGTTTAAAATAGCAAAATCAAGGTTTGCTTTTGGAAATTATATCTTTGGGGAATGTTTTCAAACTGTAGATGGTTAAATCAATGGAAAACTAATCTGTGGGTACAGAGGGCCAACAGTATTCCTGCATTACTCTGATGTCTGTAGAACAAGGGATGGATTAAAATGTTTTTTTTTAAAGTAAGTAAATGATAGATTTTATGTATCCAGATTTTCAATTATTTTCAAAATAGGTTCTCTGTTATTGTGGCACCTATAGTAAAACAGGTAACTCATCTTTAATTGCTTCTTAAATACAGCCTGTACAAGAATGAAAGGCAGTGAAATGAAATCCAAATAAAAGATATTATTTTATTTATTTACATAAACATTTATTATTCTCTTCCTTTTCTGTTGCTCTCAGGCAACATCCCGACACCAACTTCTTAGTTAAGTACTATAAAATACTGAATAAGAAGTGTTCTTGGGAAAGATAACTCAAGCACACTGTATTCAACACAAGAAACCAAATGTGGAGCCAGCATTCATCCTGCACCCATCCTTGTATGGCTATTATGTCCCCTCACCTTACTGTGGCACTAGCTTCCCTCACTCCTTTGTTAGAAGAGGATGAACATATGATGTTACTGCCAGGTTTTTGAAGATGCTCTTTCCCTTCCCAAGAGCATCTCCCAAGTTTCATATGTTTCAGCAATCTGATGAGAAGGTGATTGAAACTTTAGAACTGCCAAGAAAGACTGCTATGAAGTTTGTGGCTGTGGAACGGCTGTTCAGGGATCTGGATGGATGTTGCTGGTATAGTACTACCCGACCTTAATTTATATCTGCTTTCTTCCTTCCTAATCCATCCAAATGTCAGAAAATAAACAGAATTTTTAATTTTTTTAAAAATTCCTCTAATACAGAAAAGTACAGCTTGAAGGTGACATGCGGGGCTGCACCAAGACCATCAAGGTCCCAAAATATTGGGGGGGGGGGGGGGGGGAAAAAAAAAATATGTTTATCCTCCAAGTGTCCCCTAGAGGGCATGGGGGCAGTTTCACCATGTTTTGGCCCTTTGGACCATTTTAGGCTCAAGGAAGGTCCTTCTGTTAACAGGGAGTAACTGAAAAGTTGACTTTCAGATCATTTGCTGATGTAAAAAAGGCCTCTCCTAGGCCTAAAATGGCTGAAGGTGAGCTACAAAATGGCAAAATAGCCCCAAATATCATAGAGGGTATTTGAATTACATTTGGAGGAGCAAATCTATTTTTTGCAGGGGCTGTTGCCCTCTGAGGTTTCTTAAGGGATCAATGTGGCCTCCAGCCTCCAAGAGTCACCCACCTTTGCTCCACTGTAAAATGACCTGACAAAAGGTCTTTCCGGTGCATAGATTAACTGGGAAAATAAAATCTGGTTTATTAATGAACTAATCCAGGTCAAGACAGATTACACTTAATTCCCACTGAAATAAATGGGACTTAAATTAGACATGACTATCTCTTTATTCTATTTCAATGGGTCTTAAGGTGGTTTTGCCTCAACAGAAGGAGCTTCTATTTGCATAAATTCACACACATTCTTTTTACTGATCCTGCCTGGTCACTTAAGTCCCATTCCTGAAAATCTGCTCTTGATCCTTTCAAGAAGAACAGGATATGATACAAAGAGCTGTAGTAAGCAGGGCCAGAGCTTGAAAAAGTTAATTTTGGGGACTTTCAGATTTGCCCAGTTTGCAGAGCCATTAGCCATGCTGACTAGTAGGTTCTGGGAGTGATAGTCTAAAAAGAAATCTTTTCCAAGCTCTAAGTAGTATGATAACATAAACCTAGGAAGCCCTTTCACTAAGGAGCCACCAGCACAGGATACAACCCTTATTCTGGATCTAGATCAATGCTATTTCCCCCTAAACTTGATTTGACAAAAGCCTATTATTTATGGTTCCTTACAATGACAACCTGTATCATACAGATTCTCCTTCTTTCTCTCTTATGTACTCCAAAGTGCACACTCCTCCCAAAGAATAATTTATTATCACTGGACAAATAGTTCAATTTTCATTTCCAAGATGAACACATGTGATGGATTTCCTGTGGGTTTTTTTAAATGATTATTTAGCACAAATAAGAAAATATGGAATCTAATTTAATAATTTACAAAGCCTTGCTACAGGCTGCTTACATTACAAGAAATCAATTTTGCCATACCTCTTTCTGCACAAATGTTTCGATTCCATATGTTATAACTTCTGCAGCATTGTGTAAGGTAAGAAAGATAGGAATTGGCTGCCAGGAAAGAAAATGCGACCAATAAAATTAGCAACTTTTTTATTACTTACTCATTTTTCTATGAGGTAATACTAAAGACTAGGCATTTTCTTATGAACCTGCAGTATTATCACCCATAGACAGAAAGAAGCAGCATCGATATTTATGTCTACTTCTTAAAACTTTAAGATAATGAGAATTTAGGAAAGTACAGCAAGCAAAGAAATCAACTTCCTATTCTCATCTCGCTTTCTGGTACCTAACAACTGTACCTTTCAGTTGTCAGCATAACTACCGTGCTTTGCCCAGTATGGTATTTAGCACTGAGAGAATAGGGAAAACTTTCTTGTATGAAACAGAACCATAGAACTAGCAGTCACAACAAAATGCTGCAGTTGTTAAAAATACAACACTCAGCACTTTAAGAGTTAAAGGTATCTTATAGAGAGAAACAGTGACAGGTTTAAGTAGTTTTTAGTGACTCAAAGTTTCCTCATCTCTTATCCATTTGTGTCTAAGTCTTTGAGACTGTGGCCCGGAACAGAAGGGCCTTTCATGACGCTCTTGTCAAATCTAGCATGTGACGAGGGCGTAACAATTGTTACGTGGCACACTTGTTACGCAGCCACTGCAGCATAAAAAGAACCCGCTTTTCGAGGGTTCTTTTTCCGCTGGCGGGAATCCACGCGGTTTGGCAGCTGCGGCTTCCCTCCGGCAGAAAAACAGGCACCGGCAGGCTGCCCTCTTTGGATGGTCTGTACCACGCCTGTGATACTCTAAGGACCTTTCCATCTCTTCCTTTCTGCCTCCTTAATTATCCTATTTCTTCATCCACAGGTGTCACTGCTTCTCAATCAGAAATGCAATCACTCCATCCTATTCTCCTTCCTCCCTGGTAATACATTTCTCTTTCTCCACTCTTATCCCAAAAGGGAGTTGGTATTCTATAGTTCCTGAGCATGCATACTAATCATTAGGTTGTTTCATGAGTTCTCTTTGCCCCACTTGAAATTAATTGGTGAACATGTTTTTTGTTCTGCTCCAAATGTTGGGATTCCCTCTTAGAGTGATGTTAGCTAGGCATCAGCACACACAGTATGAACACTGAAGATAGAGGGAATGATATACTGCAGATTATGTCCTGAAAAATAAATTGGTTTATCACTCCAGAAATGTATCTGTGTCAAAAATGGAAAGAATATAGAAAATGTGACTATTAAAGTGTAAAACTGGGGAGGAAATCAGGTAGCCCTCCAAATGTTGCAGACTGAAATCCCCAGCATCATTCACCATTAGCAATTACTAGAGCTGCTAGTACTTGCAGTCCAATTTCATTTTGCGAGGCTTCATGATTTAGACAAAATTTAGACTCTAGCACAGAGATAGGCAGAGTTTTGTGCCCCCCAGGGTAAAAAAAAAAGCCTCCAAATGAGGCATATATATGGGTATATGGAAGATACTTCCACCACCTTGTCTGAATCCTCCAAGGGTAAAAGCAAAATCTGTGATTTTTTTCAAATACATTCTTGCCCAGAAATGCCCTCTAGGGGACCTGGGAGACATTTCTATCGCATCCCGTCCCCTGACCAATTTAGGTCCCATAAGCCTTTTTTGAACATGTGAACAATGTGACTTCCACTCACTTTCTGTTGTGGACCTGTGCTTGGTCCTAAATGGTGCAAGAAGGCCCAAAAACATGGTCTCCTGGGGGACCAATGTAGTCCCCTAGCCTTCCATTCTTACTCTAGGACAACAGTTTTCAGGCATACAATGCATAGTGCAACTGCTCACATGTCTATTTTGAAATATGTCACGAAACAAAGGGCTGTGTTGCTACATTTTGCTCTATAAATACTTTTGAAATTTAAAAAGCTGGATATTTAAATATTTATATCTCCTTCATATTCCCTCTTCAGTCACTGACTGAAGGGTGATGGAGCACACAGAAAAGTGGCATATAGAAGAGGGTTTTACCGCTGGATTTGGCCTTCAGGACACAGATTGTCCATTCAATTTCTAAATTATCTTGTAAGAAAAACACTCAAGGCATGTCCCAGACAAACAGTTTTATATAAAATTGAATACTTGGATTATGGCAATACTTTTATTAGATATCAGGGAATCTTCTTTTAAATTCTTCTTCAAAATTCAATTTTAGATTTTTTTCTTTTGTATAAACAACCTTCTATTCTTTCAATTTTTTCCCTGATAACATTTATATTACAAAAGTAACATATGGCTAGGCATTAACAAACTGCTTGGATCTAAGAGTACAGTAGCTATATAAGGTTCTTTTTAAATATGTAAGAACTTGCGAAAAACAGTTTTAAACAAACAATGAGACAAACCAGATGTAAAGACAGCAAGTTAATTTCACCAGGATCAAAACAAAAACCTAATTTCATTGTTGGGCTGCTTTCCATTTCTTCTTCTGCTGAGTGAAAAAGTTAAAAGGAGACCAGCATCTAACATAGGCCTATTATGCTAGAGCACAATAATCGGAAACTCAAAAAACAATGGTTTCCTAGGAAAGCTGACACCAGACTTTACATTCTTCCTTTTCTGCAGACACATTAACACACACAACAACCGTTGTGCTATTGGCTCTTACTTGAGCTAAGAGAAATGTGTTCTCCTGCCAACAATGGCTCCAGATTGCCTAGTTCTGCTAACCTTCACCAGATGTTAACTATCTTTGGTTATATTTTTGTAGTTTTAGTCTTTTATAAAGGAAAGCACAGTATATTGGGCTTGCCAGGTAGGAGGGGAAAGTTCTCGTCTCTTCAGTCCCATTCTCCCACCAATACATTTTAAGCTTCATGATAAAGGCTATGAAAATTCCATTCAGCTCCAAAACTAGATTCTGGAGGAAGGAAAAGAAATAGGCAGGCAGACACAGACACATAGAGCTAAGGAGGAACAAGTCCAACAGACAGTAGCCTGGTTGGGATAGAACGTTTAGCCAGTTTTATGATTCTTCCTGATTAAGAACAATCACACTGGATTAGAACAAAGGCCTATCTAACGTTTTATTTACACAGTGGTCCATCAGTTTCCTATGGGAAGCCTGCCAGCAGTACATGAAGGAAACAGCATCATCCTTCTAAAATCACCTAGCAATTGAAATACAGAAGTATATTGCCTCTGGTACTGGAGGTGTTATATAGACATCCTAACTAGAAGCCAGTGATGTCCTTAACCTCCTTGAAGTTATCCAGAACCCCTTTAAACCCACTCAGTTTGCGAGCTGTGTGGTTCTATTTTTTGTCACCTCCCCCCATAAATGCACACCACACCACCTGTGACCTCCAATTATCTCCCTCTTCCTGCTCAGATGCCATTCCATTGGACGCCTGCACACAGTTGCACATTTGATGCATCGCTTGTACAGTGCCTTGATGCATTGTTGTACCAAGTGATACATTTGCAAAGCACAATTATGGAAGCCCCCATACATGCCCCCTTCATTCCATGCCCCCCGGTTGGACTGTCTTGTTTGTGTATGATGTAGTTACATCCATTGCATTATTTGCTATTGTGTTTTTGCTTTGCCGCAGTTCCGTACTGGTGCCAGGCGATGGTGTATATTAAGTTGGAGTATCCCAGCTTCTTTTTGCTCTGGTTTTTAGCCTTAGAGCGCGGCTTCCATTTGCTTTCCACCTGGTTTCACCTTGTGCTTCGTCTAAACATCCCACCATCAAAGAGGTTACAAGCCGCTTTATTTGGCCAGTGTGGACTACCACATGGTTACATCCTGTGGAATCCCAGGATTTGTTCTTTGGTGAGGTGTTCAGCCTGCTCTATCAGAGAATTCTGGTACCTCACCAAACTACAAATTCCATATATCACTGATATAGTTGTGACATAAACAACTAGCAAAATTAAAATGATACATTTAAATTACAGTATCATAGGCACACAATAAATGCATTTACATATACTGTACAGAGTTTTATGAGGTTAAAGTGAAATTTTGGTAAAACATGGTGTTTGCAAATAAAATTCTATTTAGAATCATAGAATCATAGAATCATAGAATTGGAAGTTGAAAAAATAAATGTCTAATTTTTAAATTCAAATTAAAAAAAAAAACACCAGGGGCCTATACTTTCTCTTCCCACTGAGCCCCATTTCTTCAGCATTTTAAAGAGATACAGGTGACTGCCACAGCTCATTTCTGCCTAAAGGCAGATGTTTGAGGAACATTGGTGTCACTTCTGTTAGGGTGCCATCTGGTGTGGTCTGCACTTCCCACACACCCCTAGTGACACCACTGATCTAGCCTACTTGCTTTTAAACAGAAGAAGGATGCACAGCAATGTGGAGGATGAGCCCTGGTGCCACAGCAACTCAGAAGAAAGGATAAAGCAACTAAGTACAATAAATCCACAGACCTCCTAGAGACTCCTTGCAGGTTGCAGCAACAAATCAATTAAGACTTGAAAATGGTAGTAAGCTGTTGCTCTCCAGCTAGCTAGAGATTTGTACACAGTCCTTTCCCCTTGCCTGGAGATGAGCCCACCAAACTGGAGAATTTGCATCTTTGTCTCCCACCTAGAGATGACTCACACAAACTGAAGGTTCTGGGCCAGGCCTGGAGATCTGGCAACTGCATCCTCTAAGTTGATACTGCATAAAGACTCCAGAAGTATTTGGAAGTTTGCAAATTACATTCACGACTAAGTCAATGATTTTACCCTTAGCATGCAATTTGTGGTTTAAAAAACAAACCTGTTAGCACGGACAATAAAAAGGCATGTCAGACAATAAAAAGGCATGTCGGACCCAACTTATATCTATATCTTACCAATCTGGATAAGGCCCTGGAACCTGAATAAATAATGCCCACAAAAAGTGCAGAAGCTGGAAGCCATGATAGAACTTCAGACCTATAAAAACAAATTGATCTTGCAGTTAGAACAGTTACATTCCCACGCCCAGAAAAATGCCTTCAAGTTGTCTTTTAGCTTATGGCAGCTCCATGAATTTTATAGGGTTTTCTTAGGTGAAATACTCATAGGTGGTTTTGCCAGTTCATTTATCTGAAATATAGCCTGCAGCACCACACCAGGTACTAACCAGGGTTGACCCTGTTTGGCTTCCAAGACCGACAGGATCTGGTACCTTTGTATTTACACCCTACATTGAAACTACCAACCTCTAATGATAGGCTGCAATCCTACACACAGTAACAGAAAAGAAGTGCCATTGAATTCAGTAGGGCTTACTTCTGAGTAGAGTGTATATGTAAAGAATTATTGAGTTTTATTGGTCATTCATGCTGTTGAATGAATACCTAGGGTAATCTTTTTAAAAAGCAGGAATCTCTTCCTGCTTAACTTGCACTGAAATTACCCAAACCAATTGATTAAGTGTGTATCCTATAATACTTTTTAAGGCCACTGGTCATAGTGGAAACTTATCTGAATCAACCGGGCATCTACTGTAATTCCACTGCAGCTAACTTGAAATCATATGGCTACTCAAAACAAGCAATGCAATTTTAGCTTCAGTAACAGTGGAAAAATAAAGCTGCAGAGCCTGAGAACTAGATCTTTGTACAGAAAACAGAGATCACTGACCACAATGTGAAGTATTAGGAATCCCTGAAATTCTAGCATGTCCAATACCAAATGTAGTGGAAAGGGCCATTAGAACTGTTCCCATGAAGTAACTGCACAAAAGGGCTCCTTTTTTCAGTGCTGGAAAAAAATGTCTAACGACAGGAAATACTTGAATACCAATCATCACTATCATATATCAAGCCAAACACAGATCAGACTCAGAGCCTGTTATGCTTATGGCACAGTTTGAAATATTTCTTCACACGTAGGAAGAAATACACCACTTAAGTGAAAAGGATGAGAAACTGCACCACACTCCACTTACAGTTGGCCCTCTGTATCCATGGATTTTTTTATCCATGGATTCAAGCATTCACAGAGTGAAAATATTCCAAAAAGTATAAATTCCAAGTATAAATTTTATATGAGGCGCCATTTTACTATGTCATTGTATTTAATGGGACTTGAGTATTCACAGATTCTGGTATTCACGAGGGATCCTGAAACCAAACCCCAGCAGATATCAAGGGCCCATTGTATTAATTTGCACAGCACTCTTTATTTATTTCTTACACTTCCACCCCCTCCCCTCCATTTCTTGCAATGAGGTCAAGGCAGTGGATGTAGCTCTCCTTTTCTCCACATTATCCTAACCACCTTGAGCAGTAGGACAGGGAGAGAGGTTCATAGTTTGGTGGACACTACAGCTTGAATCATCAAATTCCAAGAAATATTATTGTCATTATTATTATTATTGAAATATTTATATCCCACCCCATTTCCCAGGATTTCAGACTAGTGTACAAGTATAGTGGGTCCTTGGTATCTAATGGGGTTTGATTCCAGGACTCTCTGTAGATGCCATACTCTATGGATACTCAAGTCACATTAAATACAAAAACATAGTAAAATGGTGTCTCTTGTGTAAAATGACAAAATCAGGGTTTACTTTTGGAAATTTATGTATTTTTAAAAATATTTTCAAGCCATGGATGGTTGAATCTGTGCATAAGGAATCCGTGGATACCATGGGGCTGACTGAAAAGTGAATTAATCAATTTTTAAATACAATTTAAAACAATAAAAATAATCTATACAGACTAAAAGCACACTTTATAAACTACATAGATTGTAACATCATCATCCTGCAATAAACAGATCTGAGGGTACAGAAATGGTGAATACTGTACTAATGATGAGATAATTTTGAGAAGATATGAGGTAGATTTAATTTAAAATTTAAAATCTTAAAGTCCCTCTAGGTCTAAATGAATATCTTGACTTTTTCTACCCCTATATATTTCCTCTGAGTTTTTCTACAGTCACATTTTCTTAAACCAGGTTACACTGATGTGTCCTTGAACTTTATCTAGCTAACCCATTTTTCTGACAATATGCCGACACACACAAACCTTTAGCCATAATTCATGTTTCTTTTTTTATTCAGTAAATGGTACGTGAGTTTCAACTCCAGAAATTTCTGGAATTAAATTTCAAGTACCATTAGGCATATGGATGCGGCATTGACGCTTGAAGCTCAACTTGTCCAAAACAGAGCTTCTTGTTTTTCCACCTAAGTCTACTCTTCAATGCTACTTTTCTGTTTCTGTTGATGATATTTCTATTTGACCAGTCCAGGAAGCTCGTAGTCTTGGTTTTATTTTTGATTCTTTTTATACAATATTGCCAAAATCTGACCATTTTTCTCTGCCTCTACTGCCAAGATTCTGGTCCATGCCCTAGTGGTATCACGACTTGATTTCTGTAACATCCTTCTGGCTGGGCTTCCTCTTTCTCACTTCCACCTTAATTTCTGTCCAGCGTTCAGCTGCACACATTATTACATCTGCCCACTGCTCTCACCATATCTCACAGAATCATAGAATCCTAGAGCTGAAAGAGACCAGATAAACCAGAGATGCCAGATAAACTAGCTATGCCTTTCACATAAAGCCTTCATATAGGAGCAACACACTAGCTGAAGAATCTGTTGTTGTGCCCTGGCTGTAGAATATCCTTCCTTTGGAGGTCTGATTGCTGCTGATCCTGACTTCATTTCAGTATCAACATTAAAATAGTATTCTAATTAAAACATGTGGACTCATCCAAATCTGTACATCAGGTATGGGGAAAGTACAGGCCAAAGGCAGCCCATTTATATGGACCCATCTCCAGAAATTGCCAAACCCCCTTTCCAATAATAATAATAATAATAATAATAATATTCCAAGGCAATATTTGAGTGATGTTCATCTGAAAATGCTCCCAAACTGCACACAAACATGGTTTCAACTCATCACCCAAGAGGCTCTCTACAGCCTCAGACCCCTAAAAATGGCTACAACTGTTGAAAAATGTATAAAATGGTATCCGGAAATGGCATTCTGATGTGCCCAGGAAGCACGGGCCCTTGCAGGAGATAACTGGCCTGTTCCTCCTATGAAGTGACCTATCTCTGCTTTGCATCATCATAGTTTTAAAAGTGTTTTAACTTGTTAATTAAGATATTCTTTGACTGTTCCAAATCTTTACTACCTTAAATTGTTTTAAATATTTTAAAGTGGTTTTAATTATTGTTGTTGTGTGCCTTCAAGTAGTTTCCAACTTCACTCACCCTGAAATCATATGATATAGGGCATGATACAAATATTTCAATAAATAATTAAAAAATAACCTATTTCTTCCATACTTTGGTAATATCTCATATGGACTACTGAAATATATTTTACATGGAGCTTCTTTTGAAGGTGATTTGCAATTTGCAGCCTGTACAGAAATTTAATGTCTTTTTCTGACAATTCCATCTCAGATGTATTATCTGAACAGGGCTCAGAAGCAAACAGAAAAAACTGCTAATGTTAACTTTTAAACATACTACAGCCTAAAAACACTAAGCAGTCCTCTGGGACTCTTGATTGTCAGACATGCTGTGCTTTGATTCCCATCTTTTAATAATCAACATAGGTATAGAGCTGGGAATTATGTTTTCTTGGTTAGCCTGACATCTAGTGGAGTTTTGAACAACTCCAATAACAGATAAAAATTATCGAAGCTATGAAACACTGCTTCTTTTCTGAACAAGAAAATCTGGATGCCTCCTTCTGGCTCACTTTTTTTAAAAGCCCTCTTTTGTGTCTAAATTAACCCAGAGGGGGCTAAAAATGTGGTGCAATTTACCCCCAGATCACTTAGGGGGCATTGGAGGACACCCAAGGTAAAAAAAACAAATCAATCAAAATATTGTAGCTGGGAGATGTAGCATTCCGAGGTCCTTCAGAAACTGTGGCCCCTTAACAGTTGCTGAATCAAGTATTAGGGGTAACAAGAACAAGTGTTGTATACATACAGTCAGCCCTTGATATCCAACTGCAATTTGATTCCAAGACTCTTTGTGGATACCAAAATCCATGGATGCACAAATACCATTATATACAATGGGGTAGTAAAATGGTGCATCCCTTATATGAAATCACAAAATCAAGATATGATATGCTTTCTTTATTTATGTATGTGAATATTTTCAAGCCATGGATAGTTCTCTGGATGCAGAATCTGTGGATACAAAGGGTCAAGTGTATACAGTATGCATTAGGGTAACAAGAACAGAAGTTCATATTAAACATTTACCACAAAGTGCCTATTTGGGGTCCATTTGCACCATATGAATACATGAAACAACTTCTTTTGCCATAAAGCCATGTTTTATCAAGTAATTTTACTTGCTGTTGGGAAACTTTAAACCAAAGTACTGACAGTAACTGGAGATTTACTTTTCTTGTTTAAACATCAGAGTATATTTCCCCACAAGCAACCAAATATTCCTTCAAACATTAAAAAAAATACTGTTCATTATTGGGAAGAGTTATTAGAAGGCTGAGTGTTGATCTTAGGCACTTCTAAAAATGAAAAATTTACAGTTTGAAACTGCATCTGATACAAAATGCTAAGATATTTGCTTTTGGCATTTGGTAAATGAAATTATCTGCCATACTGATACACAATAGGATGAGAGTGGAAAGAAATGTATATGCACACAGAAAATTGGTGAAACTGCATGCTATCGTATGATCATGAAATATCTATATGTATGGTGTAAAAACATTAAGGAAAGATTCCAGTTACAATAGGCATGTAAAATATTTGTCTGGATTTTAAAAAGTATCTAATTTTGATGTTTTTGCAACATTAAGAGAAACATACACAAATGTGTACAAAACAGAATCTGTGATAAGGTGACAGTTGATATTAATAAGAATTCCACAGCACACTAAGCAGAACTGTATCTTTCTGATTTTGCCATTTCATCACACCTTGAGCTGATGCAAATTTCCACCCAGCCGATCTTCCAGGAAATGTGTAGGAGAAATCCACCTACTAGTGTCTGCCATCTGAAATTGAAACATGCAATAATCACTTTCCCACTCTGAACTGAAGCAATTAACCTAGCCTAGGTTAATCATTGTTAATCATACTGTAGCTTCTTTCAGAAGATATAGTCAGCCTGATTATATGGCACTTTAAGTCACTGGGAATGCAATATAAACATCAACAAAATCTAATTGGCAGTGGGAATTGCTATAGCTCAATTTGGTGGCAAGCCACATACTTTGCATATAGTATAGATAATAGAAAACTATGGTCTGAGAAAGCAGCTTTCTATACTCTTTATGCTCCTTAACAGCATGCAACTTCAGCTGCTTCAGAGGCGGTAGTAGACATATCTTACTATAGCCAAAGTTGTGGATGAAATGGAGAAAAACCACCAAACTATGTGTTACAAGAATCTTGAATATCAGATCTATCTCACTTGCTACAAGGTCAAGGGAGCAGAGCCTTTTCTCTTTATTCAAAGCCATTTTCACAAGTGTTACTGAAAACACTTTGATCTAAACCTGGTTCTTAATTTCAAGTAGAATAGATTTATTGAATCAATCAGAACTCAGTAAGTAAATGTTTTCCATTAGCTGAATGGGTCTACTCTAAGTGGGACTAACAATTTGATTTAGGTCTTTGGTATTTCCACCAATTTGCAACCTAACTTCGGCTCTACAATTAATTTGAAGAATCTGGTATAAAACTATGTGTGTCAGAAAAAAGCAGTATGCACTTGTTGAGTGGCCCTTAGCAAACCACTGTTGTGGGTCAGGACTATCTTAATCCTCACACATACAGTAGACCTGCCATATGGGCAATTTTGACCATTCACAGACCACGCTCCATATTATTCAGTGGAGGTGACATGAACAAGCACACGCTGAAGCGTGCGTGTTCACGTCACCACTACTGAATAATATAGGGCAACAATATCTGTGGGGGTTTTTGCATCATCAGAACTGAACACTTGCCAAGACAGAGGTTCCTTTCTAATATTTTTATTAAGCTGCACCAGAAGGAGAGGAGATAATCAGGGCTTTCATTCACTATACTGAGATGCCAAATCAGTTTAGCTGCTCCTCTTTGTGAATTATGCTGTAATTGTAACAAATGGTCACTGAGTTTGCTTCTTCCCTTGCATGCGCGCGCACACACGCACACACACTTCTCCAACACAATGGGACTTTTTAGATTGTAAACCTGCTGCCAAGGACAGTTCCTCTTGTTGTGTACCCATTCTAAGAGTTTTTTCAGCTGAAGAACAAAAACAGATAAAACAAATATATAGTATAGTATAGTATAGTATAGTACAGGACAACACAAGGTAATGTAATGATTATAATAAGATTGTACTGGTTAAGCGACACAGAGGAATAGAGATACTTAAGTATCAAGAAAGGTAGGCATATGAGAGGAAAGAACAAGCAAATGAACACACTCACAGGAAAATCTTGGGAATGTTTTTTTTTAACTACAACTCCTAAAATCTCCTAATTAGTACATCCCTTGACTATGAAAGGCTTCTGGAAATTGTAGCCCAAATATTAATTTCCCTAAGATCGGTTTATAGCAGAAAACCTATAAAGCTGTTGGATGAAAAATTAAATCAAAACGAACATACCAAAAATCCAAAAGGAGTGGGAAGGAAGACAGGTCCACCTCTGTCACACTGCTGAGAGGTTCCCCTCCAGCTTCCAGGTGCTACTGTTATGACCGCAGAGGAGGAAGAGCAACCACGAACACATCCCCATTGTCCTGGGAATCAGCTGCTCATTAATTTCCATCTCTTGCTTGTCCACTCCCTTTTCCATGTGGGACATAATTTAGTTAGATTGTAAGGCTAAGAGCAGAGATTGTCAAATTAATTATTTATAACTGCTCTAGGTACCTTTTGGATTGAAGGGCATATATGAATGCTTCAGATAAAATGAAAACACTAGTCCCTACTGAATCAGAGGAAAGGCCCATCCATTCTAGCAGCCTGTGCCCCACCACCACCAACTAGATGGCTTGGAAGCCAGCTAGAAGGATTTGAGGTACAAGCCCTCCTTGCACCACATAGACCAGTTGTCATAACCACAAAGAAGGACAAGGCTCCACAAAATGTAGAGCATTCAAGAAAAATATAGGACATGACCAAATAAAAGTTTAAAACACTAATATTAAAGTAAATTCATGCTTCTTTGTCATGCTCAAAATGGAGGACATTTTGAACTTCCTCCTGGACTGAAGGTTGAAACTGAGGACATGTCCTGGAAAAGGAGGGTGTCTGGTCACCCTGCCCTGCACTATTGTGTTGTTGCTGTGTGCCTTCAATTCATTTCCAACTTATGGTGATCCTAAAGCAAATCCATTGTGGTTTTTGACAAGATTTGTTCAGAGGGGGTTGTTCTTGCCTTACTCTGAGTCTGGGAGTGTGCAAGCAATCACTGATACATTAACATGTATTAAATTTTCCCAGTCTTCTTTTTATAGCCATCATCACATTTTGTGATGGTGAATTTCACATACTAAAACTTTTAAAACTGTTCTGTTTGAATTGTTTAACACCAGTCATCTATCTTGTGCACACAGACCCCAAGCAATACCTTTAATTCTCACTTAACTACACTTGCTCCTTGGAACCCACAAGGGATCCATTCTGGACACACACATCCCTGTGAGTTCCAAATCCAACACATATTCAAGCCCCATAGGCTTGAATGGGGTGCGTGCACTGGGATTAATGGTAGTCTCCCCTCCATAGATTTTCAAGTCCACAGATCTCAAGTCCGCAGACTTGGAGGGGTGACTGTACTTCCTGTGGTGTTTTGGGGAAGATCCCACAGTGTACTAGGGGACTGGTCTGCTATTAGATGGTAAGAAAAAAATACTACATACTGAACATTTAAGCCACACACATATCAATACAGTGGGCTCTTGCTATCTGCTGGGGTTTGGTTCCAGGACCCACTGCATATACCAAAATACATGTTCAAGTCCCATTATATCCAGTGGCATAGTAAAGTGTAGTCCCTTATATAAAATGGCAAAATCAATATTTGTTTTTAGGAATCAGATACACATTTTCAAGCCATGAATGATTGAATCTGTGGATCCAGAATCTATAGATGCGGAAAGCCAACTATACATGCAAAGGACAGTACTCCACTCTTATCTGTGGGGATACATTCCAAGACCTTTTGCAACGGATGCCTGAAGCTACAGAGAGTACCAAACCCTATACTGGCAATGTTTTTGGATCACAACTGACTGCAGGTAACTGAAACCGCAGAAAGCAAAACAACAGATAACGGTGGGCTACTGTATCTGCTTTTATTAAAACTCTGACTGTTCAAAAAGAAAAAAAAACCACTTGTGTTAATTATGAAAGATCACACCTTACTGGCTGGAGGATTCTGGGAGTTATACAACCTTTTCCAAGTTCTTTGAAAAATGTTTGTACGTGCCTTGAAAGCTGCCTGTTGACTTATGGTGATCTCATGAATTTCATAGGCAAAGAATACTCAGAACTGGTTTTGCCAGTTCCTTCCTCTGAACTATAGCCACAGCATCTGGTACCTGTTGCCAGTGTCCCATCCAAGTACTAGCCAGGGCTGACTGTGTTTTAGCTTCAAACATCAGATGGGATCTGGTATCTTTACAAAATTTAGGCAAATATTCATATTTAATACTGCTATATATTAAGAAACGTGAGACTAGTCTTACTTGATTTACCAGACTATGGTCCAAAACACACTGCAGAAATAATCCAGTATGAGACCACTTTAACTGCCCTGGTTCAGTGCTAGGGAATCCTGGGCATTGTAGTTTATTGTGGCACCAGGGCTCTCTGAGAGAGAAGACTAAATGTCTCACAAAACTACAGTTCCCAGAATCACCTAGCACTGAGCCAGGGCAGTTAAAGCAGTCTAAAACTGGATTGTTTCTGCAGTGTGTTTTTGACCTATGCAATACCGTCTTGAGACCACAATCTACAATAACAAGAACTCAGTGAGCTTCTTTTGTAATTGCTTGACAGTGATTCTGAAGAGCTGATGAATGTTCCCTCAATAGGATCTAGTAGAATTCATTGGTGTCCTTGGCCAAAATCCAACTGCCAGTCTTAACAAAAATAGAACCGGTTTATCAGTGAGATTAATATAAGTGGTGACTTACTATCCAGCTATTGATTCAGTGAATCTACTCTACATTTCAGTAATAATTAGATTTAGATTCTTGGTTTAATGGGCAGGCTATTAGAAAATTATACACCCCTTTTCCCCTTAGCTAAAGAGAGGAGGCTGGTGGAAGATGTGTTCATATGGATCAGCAGTTTTGGACACACAAGAAGGGAGTGATGAAAGCAGAAGTAGGAAGCATGTAGCAGAACAAAATATAAAACTGTATCTAGGTGAAAGAAAATGGAAGTTATATGTAATACTGTACTAACAGTAATATCCTGATTAAGATTCTCTCTCTCTATTTTTTAAAAGAATAGTTTTAAAATTATACTTACCCTTGGAAAAGGGTAGGGTAGGTGAATTTCAGGACAGACAAGACATACTGGAAAACAAATATCAAGTTAGAGGACATTGCTTACCCAAAATACACACAAACATACAGGTAGCAGGTGGGAAAGTATAGTAACTCTTACAGGAAAATTCACCAAGGGACTGTACAGATTGCCTCTAAGGAGCAACAGAAGGCCGCCCCTTTCTTGGCTGCATCGGGGCCGCGACAACCTCACACCGCGGCCCCGATCTGGCCTCTGGAGGCCGCAAAAAGGAGATGCAAAAAAGGCTCCTTTTTGCGCCATCCAAGGGGTGCCACAGCAATGACGGCACGGCTTTATGATGCCCCTTCAGTGCACGCCATCATGGCACCATGGGGGCAGAGTCAGGGCATCCAGTGTCACCACACTGCTCCCTGACTCTGGCCACAGACCAGTGCTTTCTGCTGGTCTGTATAGGGCCTACGTTGTACTGATAGCATTCTATTTAGGTTAAAGACCTCCTCTTGGTACAGGGGCGGGCAAACCATGCAACTCCTAGAGCTAGTATGGCACAGTGGTTTGAGCATTGGACTACGACTCTGGTGACCAGGGTTCAATTCCCAGCTCGGCCATGAAACCCACTTGGACAAGTCACACTCTCTCATCCTCAGGGGATGGCAAAGGCAAACCTCCTCTGAACAAATCTTGCCAAGAAAACCCCGTGATAGGTTGTTTTGCCTTAGGATAACCATAAGTCATCAAAGACATGAAGGCACACAAACCACACTGCCTCTTGTACTGGAGGTAAAATATAGTCATCATGACTAGTAACTACTGATAGCCTTATCCTCAATTAATTTATCTGTTCCCCTTTGAAAGCTACTGTATTCAAGTTGACAGTCATGACTAAATCTTATACAGTAGTAGTGAATTCAACAGTTTAACTGTACAGCACTGTGTAAACTATACAGTACTGTGCAAATTTACAGCACTTTATAAATAAAATATAATAATAATAATAATAATAATAATAATAATAATAATAATAATAATAATA